>NC_072043.1:6494028-6677679 GCF_027791375.1 Indicator indicator
GCCTTGAACACCTCCAGGGAAGGGATATCCACAGCCTCCCTGGGAAACCTGTGCCAGTGTCTCCCCAGCCTCACTCTCAACAATTTCTTCCTCCTCTCCAGTCTCAATCTCCCCTCTTCCAGCTCAAAGCCATTATCCCTCATCCTCTCACTCCAAGCCCTTGTCCAAAGTCCCTCCCCAGCTTTCCTGTAGCCCCTTCAGCTACTGGAAAGCTGCTCTGAGGTCTCCCTGGAGCCTTCTCTTCTCCAGGCTGAACAGTCCCAACTCTCCCAGCCTGTCCCCATAGGGGAGGTGCTCCAGCCTCTGATCATCCTTGTGGCCTCACAGATTCACAGATTGCATTGGGTTGGAAGAGACCCTCAAAGGTCATCTTGTCCAACCCCCTGCACCGAGCAGGGACACCTCCAACTACATCAGGATGCCCAGGGCCACATCCAGGCTGATCTTGAATGTCACCAGGGACAGGGCAGCCTGGGTCTTCTCTGGACCTGCTCCAGCAGTTTTCTGTCCTCCTTATGGTTATGCTCCTACTCATCTCTCCATGACAAAGTGGCTGCACTGATCATTCCTCAATGCTTCTGTCAACTGTCACTGGCCCAAAGGGGTAGTCTGAGCTGCACCCTCCCAATAAGTGCATGGAGAAGGCAGCAGAAGCAAACTCACCATAACTTGTGACATCTGCTTTGTATTCATCAGCCTGCAAAGCACCATTCATGAAGCCAAAGTTGGTGCCTCCATGAAACATGTAGAGATTGATGGATGCTCCTAGTTTGAGGATGCTTGCAACAGTATTCACCATTACTGTGAAGGAAGAAGGGCAGTGCCAGGAAGATCACAGAGCAGGGAGCTGGGCTAACACTCTTACAATAATTCCAAGGAGGCACAAATGTTCATAGAATCATAGAATTAGGGTTAGAAAAGCCCTCCAAGAGCACTGAGCCCAAGCATCAACCCAACAGCACCAATGGCCATTAATCCATGGCCCCAAGTGCCATATCCACACATTTCCTGAACACCTCCAGGGATGGGGAATCCACCACCTCCTGTTTGGTTCTCTGCACACCCCAGAGAGTCCCTCTTTGAGGAACAAATAGAAAAATATTTATTTATTTTTAAAAAGAGCTGCTTTTTGCTAGCACTACTAAGGAATCACAGAATGGCTTAGCTTGGAAGGGACCTCAGAAATCATCTACTTCAACCTCCCCACTATGGGCAGGGACACCTCCCACCAGCCCAGGTTGCTCAAGGCCTCATCCAACCTGGCCTTGGAACACCTCCAGGGAGGAGGCATTCAGAGCCTCCCTGGGCAGCCTATTCCAGAGTCTCACCACCCCAACACTGGAGAACTTCCTCAGCTCCAGTCTAACTCTGCTCCCCCTCAGCTTTAAACCATTCCCCCTTGGCCTGTCTCTAGACACCCTCATGAGAAGTCCCTCTGCAGCCTTCCTGCAGGATCCCTTCAGGTACTAGAAGGCAGCTCTAAGGTCCCCCTGGAGTCTTCTCTTCTCCAGGCTGAACAACCCTCAGCTCCCTCAGCCTGCCCCCATAGCAGAGGGGAGTCCAGAAAATCCAAGGCCCAGGATGTGACCCTCCTCACCCAGAGATTAGTCAGAGACTGGCACAAAGCAGAGGTGACAGCAGGACAGCAGATGGGTTGTATCTCCTTTTGCCCTGACTGATTGCCAAGCACCAAACCCCCAGTGTTCAGCAGAGCAGGAGATGGTGCTCACCATCTGCATCAAAGACGTAGTGGGGTCCTCCCCAGCTATCAAACCATCCAGTCCAGTACTCCATCACCATCTTTGGCTGATTTTTCTGCATCAAAGCAAAACCAGAGAGTTAAAATGGAGACAAGGCAGCCTAGTGCTCAGCCCTGTTTTCTGGGGAGGCATTGTCCAAGTGCAGGGTTTACAAGGGTGTCCTCTTCTCAACTTGGCATAATAAGAAGCAGCTAAGGAGGAAGAAGAACAGGAACAAGGTGCTGCAAACCAACAATGCCCACAACAGGCAAGCAAAGCAGAGAATTACTGTGTCCAGTTTGGGGCTCCCCAGTTCAAGAGAGACAGAGACCTGCTGGAGAGAGTCCAAGGGACAGCCAGGAGGATGATTTGAGGACTTGAGCATCTCCCCTGTGAAGAGAGACTGAGAGCCCTGGGGCTGTTTAGTCTGGAGAAGAGAAAACTGAGAGGGATCTGATCAATGTCTATCAATAGCTGAGGGGTGGGGGCAAGGGGAGGGGGCCAGGCTCTTTTGGGTGGTGCACCAGTAATAAGACAAGGAACAACAGGGACAAGCTGGAACACAGAAGGTTTCACCTCAACCTGAGGAGGAACTTCTTTGCTGTGAGGGTGCCAGAGCCCTGGAGCAGGCTGTCCACAGAGGTTGTGGAGTCTCCTTCTCTGGAGACTTTCAAACCCCACCTGGATGCATTCCTGTGCAGACTACCCTAAGTGATCCTGCTTTGGACCCAATGATCTCTGGAGGTCCCTTCCAACCTCTAATGTCCAGTGACCCTGTGGTACTCTGCTAGGCACAAAGCAACAACCAGGTGACAGCACACAGCTGTGGGTGCTGTTCTTTGGGAGAGCTGTAGCAGAGAGACAACCCAACTGTCAGTGTTTAGCTTCTGCCAGGCACTGCCATTTGTAAGTGTCTGCTTATCAGCTATGCTGCTGCCAGCTGAGAGCTTGCAGGTGCACTGCAGCCACTGCCTGCCAAGGTAGGAAGAGCAGACCTTAGCAGCTTAATGCCTTTTTAATGCTGCATATGGTGTTGGCAGGAAGGAATTAGCCTTTGCAGGAATTAGGTCTTCATTAAAGAGGCTCTGCACACAGAGCAGTTGCTTCCCATTTGTCACCACGTGCCAGCTCCCTCAGCTCCTGCAGAATTCCTCCCAGCCCCATGGCACCAGATGGGACAATGTGTGCTCAGCCTGCCAGGCACTGCCTTCTCCTGCTCTTGGTTTCTACTCAAGGCAGTGTTGCCCTCTGTTTGATGAGGGTTTTAGATGATGCCACTGGAACTGGCCAAGGTGAGTGGCATTAAAGGAATTCATGTTTCATTAGGAGAGAGCAACTGTGGGTGCCTGTAGTAATCTAATGGTGCCAGGTGGAGACCAGCTGTTGGGAATTATGGAATAATAGAGTGGTAGGGGTTGGGAGGGACCTCCAGAGATAATCCAGTCCAATTTCCCTGCCAGAGCAGGATCACCTAGAACAAGCCACACAGGAACACATCCAGGTAGGTCTTGAAAGTCCCCAGAGAAGGAGACTCCACAACCTCTCCTGGCAGCCTGCTCCAGGGCTCCAGCACTCTCACACCAGAGAAGTTTCTCCTCACTTCCTGGGTTCCAGCCCTTGTTCCTTGTCCTGTCACTGGCACCTTTATCTTGACACCCACCCCTCAGGGATTTATAGACATTGCTCAGATCCCCTCTCAGCCTTCTCTTCTCCAGACTAAACAGTCCCAGGGCTCTCAGTCTCTCTTCACAAGAGAGATGTTCTAGTCCCTTCATCATCCTCATAGCCTCTGTTGGACTCTCTCCAATAGCTCTCTGTGTCTCTTGAACTGAGAAGCCCAGAACTGGACACAGTATTCCAGGAGTGGCCTCACCAGAGCAGAGTACAGGAGGAGGAGGAGAATCTCCCTAGCCCTGCTGGCCACACTCTTCTTGATGCACTCCAGGATGCCACTGGCCCTCTTGGCCACGAGAGCACATTGCTGTCCCACGGAGAACTTGCTGTCCACCAGGACTCCAAGGCCTTTCTCCATGGAATTACCTTTAATCAATCCATCCCTCAGTCAAAGAAAGAGTTTGATCACCCTCTGGAATGAAAGCCCCTAAGAAGAAAGAGATAATCCTTCATAATCCTTGCAGCCATGACTGACAGCTTCCTGTCTTGTAATTAGGGAGTGTGGCAAAGGAGGAGCTGCTTCTCTACAGCCATGGTGCATGTCTGTGTTCAGCTGGGGGGAAAGGTGCCTCCTTCTGTTCATTTGTTTGGGGAAATTTGTAAGGCCTAAAGGAGGCAAAAGCATAGGCAGCAGAGCCTCTTTAGCCTGTAGAGGAAAAGGAAACAGGCATGGGATTCACCAGCAGCAAGATCTCCTTTCACAGGCCAGGCTAAAGCCAAGGGAGGAGATCAGACAAGAATCGATCACAGCCTGGAGCATCTGTTGGTTGTTCACACTCCTCCAGGCTAGCATTTGGAGCAAGCAGAGCAACAGGCAGAGAAAAGGCCAAGGGAGGGGGAGAGGGAACTTGTCATTAGAAAGCAACACTTGTTACTGCCTGACTGCTGCCTCACCACACAGCCCAGGTGCTTTTCACATTGAGTGTTCATTAGGCAGCTCCCTTCCCCTGATTCACATCTCTGACAGCACAGGGGGGTTAAAGGCACTGAAGTGCCACACTGGATCAATGCCTTTCTGCAGGCAGCACTGCTGAATGCCAGGGAGAAGGCAGGAAGAGCTTGGGACTGCTGTGGGGAAGGTGTTTTATGACATATCTGAAATCAAAGCTTTCCTCTGCTCAGTTCTGCTGCAGGTCCTGGCAGAAACAGGACCAAACGCTCAGGGCAGGCACCACTCTGTTCTGCACAGCACACCATCAATGCAGCTTTACTTAGCTACACTGAGTATGAGGTAGTGGGGATGACTGAAACACCCTCTGGGCCCTGAAAGAAGGTCAAAAGATCAGCACCCAGCACGCTCTTGATGGCATCCACAGCACCAGGGGGAAAGAGTTTTGAGGAAAAGATGATTGAGCTTCAAAAGAGAGATCTGATGATTGCACAGTGGGATGATAGTGGGCATCAACACGTGGCAGTGAGAAGGAATCTAACCCCCTAAACACAGGCCACAGGGCACTGCTGAATGGAAAGCCTTGAAGAAGGTTCTGGATAACAGCACACTCCAGACCTCCTCCACTCTCCAGTGGAGTCATCATAGGGATGTTCACTGATTGCAGGAGGATTTGGCCCAAACCATCACACGAAACCAAATCAGACTATCAGTGCTTCATTTCCTGGGAAATCCTGATGAACAAAGCTTTTCTGCATCTTACCTGTATTCTCTCCAGGTATTTCAGCAGCCCAGGGTTCAGTTTCTGAAAGTTAATAGTGGCCAGTGCTATTGGGAAAGAAAAGGGGGAGGTTAGTTTAGACACATCCAAAATGGCTAAGGGACCATCTCCATCTCCTTAGGTATCAGACCTGCACCAGCTCAGGGGGAACTGGAACATGGAATTATAGAATGGGTTGGGTTGGAAGGGACCTTAAAGCTCATCCAGTTCCAACCTGGACACCTCCCACCAGCCCAGGTTGCTCAAGGTCTCATCCAGCCTGGCCTTGAACACCTCCAGGGAGGAGACATCCACAGCCTCCCTGGGCAACCTGTGCCAGTGTCTCCCCAGCCTCACTCTAAACAATTTCTTCCTCATCTCTAGTCTAAATTTCCCCTTTTCCAGCTCAAAGCCATTGTCCCTCATCCTGGCACTCCCAGCCCTTGTCCAAAGTCCCTTCCCAGCTCTCCTGGAGCCCCTTCAGGTACTGGAAGGCTGCTCTGAGGTCTTCCTGGAGCCTTCTCTTCTCCAGGCTGAACAGCCCCACCTCTCTCAGCCTGTCCCAACAGGAAGTTCTCCAGCCTCTGATCATCTTCACGGCCTCCTTTAGACCTTCTCCCACAGTTCCATGCTGCTTGTCTTGGGGGCATCACAGCTAGAGGCAGTGCTCCAATTCAAACCAGAACAAAGCTGGAAGGAAGAAGCTCCTCCTCCACTCAGTACAGAGAAACAGTTGAGGTTCCTCCTTCCCAGCCTCAGCATTCCCCTCAGCACTAAGTCCTACTGCCCTCAGTAAATCACCCCTGCAAGAGGAGGCATCCTGGAAGATGGAGGCACTGCATCCCTGCATGCAAAGCTAGCCCAGCACTGAACATGTCTGTGCAAGCAGGACTGGGCACAGCCATCAGCTGCTGCCTTTGGCTGTCCCAGCATGACTAAAGCACTGTCCCCAGAAGCGGACACAGCACTGAACCACCAACACAGCCTCCTCAGAAACCTCCCATCAAAGCCTCCACCTAAGCATGCAGAACCTCACAGGATCACAGCACATCGTGGAACACTTGCAGGCCACCTCTGCAGCTCTACCATTCAGAGATACTAGAAAGAGAGAGAGCATCAGAGCAGCTCATGGGGTGTCAGAAGCTTTAATTAGAGGCTGTAAAGCACTTGGAGACCCTCAGATGAAAGGAACCACATAAAGGCCAATGTATTATTAGAAAGCCCTATCTGGATGCCATGCTGATCTCCCAGGCTTTAGCTGCAGGAATCACTTCCCAGGCAGTATCTTCCAGCTTGTCATGTCTGTGAGGGTGGGCAGAGAAACCCCAGCAGAAGTGAAGAAGACAGAAACTACAACTGGAAGGTTATTGTGCCTCTGCCCTGTGCAGCACAGGGGAACCAGCAGCTACTTTGTGTGTGCTGCCTGTGCAGCAAAAGGTGCTGCAGGCTCTTCAGCAGTGGGGTGGGAAGATCTCTCTGCAGGAGCTGACACTCTCCTGCTGTCAGTGCTCCAGCCCCTGCTACATGTTTGAATCAATTCAAGAGAGACAGGGAGCTGCTGGAGAGAGTCCAATGGAGGCTATGAGGATGATGAAGGGACTTGAACAGCTCTGATATGAAGAAAGAGTGAGAGCCCTGGGGCTCTCTAGAGAAGGCTGAGAGGGGATCTGATCAATGTCTATCAATATCTGAGGAGTGGGTGTCACAGAAAAGGGGCCAGGCTCTTTTCAGTGGTGCCCAGTGACAGGACAAGGAACAATGGGTACAAGCTAGGATCCTCAGCAGAAGGAGAAAATTCTTTGGTGTGAGGGTGCTGGAACCCTGGAGCAGGCTGCCAGGAGAGGTTGTGGAGTCTCCTGCTCTGGAGACTTCCAAGACCCATCTGAATATGTTCCTGTGTGACCTACCCTAAGTGATCCTTCTTTGGCAGGGGGGTAGGACTGGATGATCTCCAGAGGTCTCTTCCAACCCCTACCATTCTGTGATTCTATGATGATATTCCCCCAAGAAACTCTGAAATGGCAGGAGCCTCTGTATCAAACCCTGACTTCTTCCCAGAGAGCTGGTATCAAATGCAGCCCCAGTTGTGTCAGCCAGAGCACTTCAAACAGAATATGTACAGAAGCAAAAGCTCCCTTCTCACTGTTTATACCTTGACTGGAACAGGATGAACCATGTGGAGTACTGAGCTGAAGAGTCTGGCACAGGCAAACAAGGTGGGAGGACAAAGTAAAACATGGATTTATAGCATGGATGGAATAGGTTAGCTGGCAATCCTGAAGGCAAACATGCCCAGTTCTGCTCTCCATGCACACTGACAGCTCACCTCTGACACTGCTGTAAAGGTGTGGAGAAGCAGTCCCCAAACCCTTATTTATCCTGTCCATGGTAGGGATGTTACAGACACAGCTTTCCACATGCTGCTTCAGGCAGGCTCTGGAGGGAACCCAGAGTTTTCATCTTGTCACCCCTCAGCTCCCAGAGGGGCTGTACCAGGTCAGACTGGAGCCAGTCCCCAGGGGGGACTTGTTAGTGACAGTGGGAAGGGAGGAGGGCTGCAGGGGCTGCACAGGTACTCTGAGACTGCCCAAGGTGTTGTCCCTACAGCATGGGACACCCCACTGTACCTGTGAGCAGGAGGGGACCCACAACAACAAAAGCTTCCCCTACCCCCTGAAAATGTGCTAGAACCACTGAATAAGAGTTACAATGCTGCAGACTCATAGAGTCACAGAATGGGTTGGGTTGGAAAAGGACCTTAAAGCTCATCCAGCTCCAACCCCACTGCCATGGGCAGGGACACCTCCCACCAGCACAGCTTGCTCAAGGTCTCACCCAGGCTGGCCTTGAACACTTCCAGGCAGGAGGCATCCACAACCTCCCTGGGCAACCTGTGCCAGTGTCTCTCCACTTTCACTGGAGAGCATTTCTTCCCCATTTCCAGTCTCAATCTCCCCTCTCCCAGCTCAAAGTCATTGTCCCTCATCCTGGCACTCCCAGCCCTTGTCCAAAGTCCCTCCCCAGCTCTCCTGGAGGCCCCTTCAGGTACTGCAAGGCTGCTCTAAGGTCTCCCTGGAGCCTTCTCTTCTCCAGACTGAACAGCCCCAACTCTCTCAGCCTGTCCCCATAAGGGAGGTGCTCCAGCCCTCTGATCAGCTCCTTCTACAACAGTTTTCTCTGCAGACCAACTGCTCCTGGCATTACCAGGCTCCTACAAAAGCTTCTTGGAAAGGAGCTGGTGCAGCACTGATGAAGAGAAGAGAATCACAGAATCACTGCCTTAGTTTTGCACTTTAGGATGGAACCTTCTATCTCTTTAACTCATCTCTACAGTGGATTTGGTCCTCCCTCCTTTAGTGCTTTCATAACCACCTTGCTGCTAGAGCATTTTCAGCCCTAGCTCTTCCACCCATCTGATTACTTGACATGTTGACTCTAATGAGCAGATTGTTATGACATCTAAGAGGCAAATTGGTATCAAAGAGCTCCCAGCCTGCAACATGCTGGAAAAGAGAACTGCAAACAGGGATGAGCTCTGAGGCAGTAAACATTCCCAGAGGAGGTGGTGAGGGCTACACAAGGCATTTCCACACCAGCCCTTCTGCTGGCAGGCAGAGAGTGACTCTCTGTGGCCAAGGCTGGCAACTGCTGCAAAAGCAGCACCAGACAAAGGCAGCTAAGATCAGACTGGTGGAAGCCCTGTGGAGTTCAGAGTTAGTCAAGCTGTCCCTCTCCTACTGGCATATGAAAAGAAGAGGGGGGGGGAAAAGGAAGGAACAACCTTTGCCTTGAATCACCTCCATCTCCAAACCTGAGATCAGAAAATGATCAGCATTTCTGCCTGAGCATTTCTGCCTCTTGGGGAGTTTGTCATCAAGTGACACCCCCAAAAGTCCTTCTCCTTACCTTGCTCTCCTACAAGCACATACCTCCTTTCACCAAGCCAAGAGACAGCCCATTCTTGTTGTCTGAGGTCATTAACAGCTCCACAATCCCTCTCTTTAACAGAGCCTAAATGAAAGGGAGAAAAAAACAGACTTTGTCAGCAGCCTGAGCTTAGTATCTGTAGGATATTAAAGCATTAAAGTACATTATCACCCTCTCTGAGGATAGCCAGAGCAGTGGCTTAGCAAAAAATATTACTCCTCTGACATCTCCCATTCCTCCCAAAGCTTCCCTGCCTCTTTGCTCCAGCATAAAGACAACTGCAAGATCTGATTTTGTTTTAGAAAGCTGGATTAGCTTCTTGCTGATGCATCAAACTTCAGAATTTGATCTTCTTCTGCTGAGATCAGGTCAATAAATAGCTTCACTGCTTCCCATCAAAAGAGGGCTCCAGGTGGAAGAAGAAAAAGCAAAGCAGCTCCCTCTTCCTGGCTGTCTAACAATGGGAGCTGAAAGGAGGAAGGAGCTGGGAATGGCAGCACAGCACCCCTCAGGTACCTATGGTCCTCAGCAGTCAGTGCTGAATGAGTTTCCTGGCTCTTCAACATCACAGCAGCAAGGTGTTTAAAATGCCCAGACAAGGCTCATCCCAGCAGGGCTGTGCTCTCCCAGATGCTTTTTGGAGAAGAGTGGCTGATGTTTGGAGGAGAGATTAGGAAACCCTTCCACTGTGCTGCACTGGAAGTCACTCCTTCAGCTTCCAGGGGCTTTGGAAACAGGACTTCAGTCTCTTCATTCTAAATTACTCATTAAAATGGGGATGAAAACACATGAGGAAGTCACCTGTGCCATATGCACCCAGCACTTAGGGTCTGCTGTGTGACTGAAGAAACCTCTGCCTGCTCTGCCTGTGCACAAGGAGTAGGCTTCAGCACTGCATGCAGTCTGCACCTGAGGAGCTTCACAGCTCAGTGTGCAAAGACAAAGCCAAGAGGTGGGCAGACATGGCACTTCAGGCCATGGTTTGGTGGTGCTGGGGTGGATGGTTGCACTTGATCATCTCTGAGGTCTTTCCCAGCCTTAATGATTCTGTGATTCTGTTCTAAGTCAGAGTTAAGACAACCTGGCTAGCTTATCAACCTCTCACCCCTCAGGTGATAGCTGAAGAGAGACATTAGACACTTGTAGAGGAAGGTGTCCCTGCCCATTGGGGGATGGTGGTGATCTTTAAGGTCCCTTCCAACCCAAACCAGTCAATGATTCTGTGATTTCAAGCCTCAGTGCCTTTGACTGAACCCTGTGGAGTTTTGTTCTGTAGAGCCAGGGATGATTCTATGACACCTGAGCTGACAAAATTCATCTGCTGAGGGAAGTGGCATTGAGTGCATTGAGTGCACTGAGTGCAGCCTCAGCAGGTTTGCTGCTGGCACCAAGCTGTGTGGTGCAGCTGACAGCTGGAGGGGAGGGATCCATCCAGAGGGACCTGGACAGGCTGCAGAGCTGGGACCAAGCCAACCTCAGGAGGGTCAACAAGACCAAGGGCAAGGTCCTGCAGCTGGGGCAGGGCAATGCCAAGCACAAATGCAGGCTGGGCAGGGACTGGCTGGAGAGCAGCCCTGAGGAGAGGGACTTGGGGGTGCTGGGGGAGGAGAAGCTCAGCAGGAGCCAGCAGGGAGCACTTGCAGCCCAGAGAGCCAAGCAGAGCCTGGGCTGCAGCAGCAGAAGTGTGGCCAGCAGGGCCAGGGAGGGGATTCTCCCCCTCTGCTCAGCTCTGGTAAGACTCCACCTGGAGAACTGCATCCAGTTCTGGAGCCTCTATTACAAGAGGGATCTGGACATGCTGGAAGGTGTCCAGAGAAGAGCCACAAGGATGAGCAGAGGGCTGGAGCTGCTCTGCTATGAGGAGAGACTGAGAGAGTTGGGGCTGTGCAGGCTGGAGAGGAGAAGGCTCTGAGGTGACCTTCTTGTGGCCTTCCAGGATCTGAAGGGGGCTCCAAGAAAGCTGGGGAGGGACTTTTGAGGGTGTCAGGGAGCGACAGGACTGGGGGAATGGAACAAAGCTGGAAGTGGGGAGATTCAGACTGGAAGTGAGGAAGAAGTTCTTCCCCATGAGAGTGGTGAGAGCCTGGAATGGGTTGTCCAGGGAGGTGGTTGAGGTCCCATCCCTGGAGGTGTTTGCAGCCAGGCTGGATGAGGCTCTGGCCAGCCTGATCTGGTGTGAGGTGTCCCTGCCCATGGCAGGGGGGTTGGAACTGGATGAGCCTTGTGGTCCCTTCCACCCCTGACTGATTCTAGGATTCTAAGTGGAATTTCTAACAAGTTTCATTAAGTTTCTTGGAGCACTACATCAATACCAATACCTTCCCCACCAGCTGCCACACACACATTGAGATGCATTACAGGATTTCAGGGTGCAGCAGAGGACCCAGGAATAGAAACAGTGTCTGAAGCAGATGCAGGTGTGTGCTCAGCTAATCCCAGCTCATCTACTCTGTGGGCAGGGAGGGGCCAACACACCCTTTCATGGCCTTCACCTTCTGGAAGGCAAAGGCACTGTGCTCAAAAGAGAGAGATCAAGAGAGGAGAATCTTCCCCTTCACTCTGCTCTTGTGTGACCCCACCTGGAACACCATGCCCAGTCCTGGTGTCCCCAGCAGAAGAAGGACACAGAGCTGTTGGAGAGAGTTCAGAGGAGGCCACAAAGAGGATCCAAGGGCTGGAGCAGCTCTGCTGTGAGGCCAGGCTGAGGGAGCTGGGGGTGTTCAGCCTGGAGAAGACTCTGGAGGGACCTTAGAACTGCCTTCCAATACCTGAAGGCATCCTGCAGGAGGGCTGGAGAGGGACTTTTCATGAGGGTGGCTAGAGATAGGACAAGGGGAAATGGTTTGAAGCTGAGGGAGAGCAGAGTGAGACTGGATCTGAGGAAGAAGTTCTGCAGTACCAGGGTGGTGAGACTCTTGAACAGGTTGCCCAGGGAGGTTGTGGATGCCTCCTCCCTAGAGGTGTTCAAGACCAGGTTGGATGAGACCTTGAGCAACCTGGGTTGGTGGGAGGTGTCTCTGCCCATGGCAGGGGGTTGGAGTATCTCTGAGGTTCCTTCCAACCTAAGCCATTCCATATAAGGATGAGGATTCCATGGTTTGTGTGAGTTGGGAGAGTTTTTCATGAGTATATTAATTGCAGGAAGATTGCAACATTGTCATCTAGATTAGATGTGTATTCATCACTTGGCCACATTCAAAGCTTGAGGCCCAAACCAGAACAAAGCCTAGGAGCTCCACCCCACATCAGATCCCACCCCAAGCCAAAAGGAAGCCCTGCAAATCCTGCTTTCCCTCATTTCCATCTTTAACCACTCTAAGACAGTTCCTCAGATGTCAGTTGCACACAATGCCAGAAAATGATGAAAAAACAGCACTGCAAAAAACACAGCTACAGGCCTGGCATGGGACTCTGTTCTGACAAGTCTGGGAACCACCACAAGCTCTTTCATCACTGAGATGGGGAGCAGCAAGCAGCACAGAGTGAACACTTGGTTCAGACCCAGGAGTCTCTCTGCCCCATCCACTTAGGGCTCTGAAAGCCACCTGCTCAGATGCTTGCCACTGGTGGGACACAGGGAGGAACCAGACAGTTCTGACCAGGATCAGCTCAGGTGGGCAATTAAGTCTTTAACTTCACAGTGAGGGTGGGGAGACAATGGAAGAGGTTGCCCAGGGTTGTGGTTGAGGCCCCATCCCTGGAGACATTCAAGATCCAACTTGATCCTGGGGGCCTGAGCAACCTGATCTAGAGTTGGAGGTGTCCCTGTTGATTGGACAAGATGACCTTTGAGGGTTCCCTCCAACCCAGTGCATTCTGTGATTCTGTGAACACTTCACATTTAACCTTCTAAGCAATGTTAAATCACTCCATGAGATGGAGTTAGTGCAGGAGCAGGCACCACTCTAAGCAAATTAGGACTCCTGCCATGCCATTATTTGCTTGAAGACTTTCTGTATAGCTTGAGCCATAGCACAACCTGAGCCAGAGCTAACCTCAGGGTGCTCAGGGCAAGCCTGGAGTGCACAAAGGGTTTCAGAAGATCATGGAGTCACAGAATTGTTTTGGTTGGAAAAGACCTCCAAGATCACCGAGTCCAACCATCAACCCAACACCACCATGGCCATTAGAAGAGCAGGGACTGTCCTCTGCTACAAGGACAGGCTGAGGGGGCTGGGGGTGTTCAGCCTGGAGAAGAGGAGGCTTCAGGGAGACCTAATAGCAGCCTGCTAGTACCTGAAGGGGCTATGGGAAGGATGGAGAGAGACTGTGTGCAAAGGCCTGCAGGGACAGGAGGAGGGACAGTGGCTTCAAACTAGAGCAGAGCAGATTTGGATTGGATATCAGGAAGAAGTTCTTCACTACGAGGGTGGTGGAACACTGGAACAAGTTGCCCAGGGAGGTGGTTGAGGTCCCTTGTCTGGAGATATTCAAGATGAGGCTCGAGGAGGCCCTGGGCAGCCTGATCTAGTTGGGGATGTCCCTGCTGACTGCAGGGGGGTTGGCCTGGATGAGCTTTGGAGGTCCCTTCTGGCCTGGACCATTGCTTCTACGATTCTAACTTCTAGCACCTACTCACACACCCCAGGATGGGTAACCTCTCCCATGTGCTGCAACAGTGAGAGCACTCAGTGAGGAGAAATGAAGCAATGAACCTTGGGAGCCACGCTGCAGATCTTGTCAGCTTGGCTGCCCTGCAGCTGTATCAGGGACAAAGGAACAGGTCAGCCTGGTGTCAGATCCAGCAGGAGAACCTGGCCTCCTTGGGCACTGGCCAACTCTTTTATTCTTCAGTTCAGAGGCAGGAGGCAGGAGCCAGGGCACAGTCTGGTCTCTGTCTGACAGGGATAAGGGAGGCACTAGGCAAATAAACCAAGATTAGGAGCATGCTGGTGGCTTGGTTACACAAAACTTCCTCCTAGCACAGTCAGCAAGGACAAAGAGAATCCTTTCTCTAGTGCCATCTAAGAGAAGCAAAACAGGACCAGCAGGAAACAGCAGGCCAGCCACACATCACATCTCCTTCTCCACTTCCCTATCACCCTCTTCCCTGGAAGAAGTAAGAACACAGACTTCTCAGTGCTGAGGTCACAGGCCACCTCCTCCCCTGCAGGATGAACCACCCAGGGGGCAACGCTTCTGGACTATGCACCTCCACCTTCAAGGGTCAGAAGTTATTCAGAAGAGAGCAAATGGTGTAAGGAATGTGGTTTGGGAGAGAGATTCCCCCCAGGCACAAGTGGCAACATTACCCTTTTGACATAGGCCATGTAGTTTGGGTCTTTGGCGTAGGAACCATACTCGTTCTCCACTTGGACTGCAATGATGGGGCCTCCTCTCTTGTACTGGTGGGAACAAAAGGGAGAAGCTGGTCACCATGCTTTCCTAAGCTCACACTGGCACTTGCCTTGCAGGAAAGATGCAGGAGTCTCAGATAGGCAAAGCTCTACCCTCTCATCCTCCCAATGTCCCAGTGTGATTCTACCACTTTGCTCTGGTGAGACCTCACCTGGAGTACTGTGTGCAGGTCTGGAGCCCTCAAGATAGGAAGGACATGGACCTGATGGAGCAGGTCCAGAGGAAGGCCATGAAAATGCTCAGGGGGTTGGAGCAGCTCTGCTACAAGGACAGGCTGAGGGAGTTGGGGTTGTTTAGCCTGGAGAAGAGAAGGCTCCAGGGAGACCTTAGAGCAGCCTTCCAGTACCTGAAGGGGGCTCCAGGAGAGCTGGGAGGGACTTTGGACGAGGGCTGGGAGTGCCAGGATGAGGGACAATGGCTTTGAGCTGGGAGAGGGGAGAGTGAGGCTGGAGGAAGAAATTCTTGAGAGTGAGGGTGGGGAGACACTGAAACAGGTTGCCCAGGGAGGTGTAGAGGCTTCATACCTGGAGATATTCAAGATGAGGCTCGAGGAGGCCCTGGGCAACCTGATCTAGCTGGGGATGTCCCTGCTGACTGTGGGGAGCTCAGACTGGATGACCTTTGGAGGTCCCTTCCAGCCTGGACCATTCTATGCATAACCAAAGGGTTAGATCTGGAGAGCTGACACAGACAGCTACAGTCCAGACTGGCTCCCAAAGGGGAGCTGGTAGGTTTGTAACTGCTTCAGCTCCCACTCAGCTGTGGAGACAGTCCCCACCTGGGGGCAGAGAGGGTTATGGGTTGTACTTGCCTGAAAAGGGGCAACAATGGGCATGAGATGATCAAAATAGGCATCCACAGCTTCTGTGAAGCCCTTGTACGTCGTCCTCAGGTGCATCTCTGGGTCTTGCAGTAGCCAACTAGGAGAAAAATCAGCCAACAGAATCTATCACCCTGCCCAGTCAAGGCTGCCAGAGGCAACACCAAACAGCAAGTCCCATTTGGGTGCAGGGATGGACAACATCCTGAGGCAGTGAATGACACCACGTGGGGCTACCTACCACTCACACCTGAGTCCAGGCTGCAGCTGCCAAACTGTTCTCCTCTTTTCCATTCTGTATTTTGGGGCCAAGCTTTCCCAATAAAATCTCAGGAGCTGAACTTGCCACTCCAAAGGTTACTCTGGAATTCCCTGCCTCCCCAAGGGCACTCTACAACCAAGTGCTCCATCCTGAAACCCCAAGCATCACTCAAAACAAAGATTCCAGGAATTGTTCCCATAGTTTCTACTCCTCATTTACAAGAGTTACTTCTCTGCTTTGGGATTAACAAAGTAAAAGGCAGTTTGTCTAATTGCAGAGCAAGGTAGTGCTGGCAGAGTTTTAGCAGAGGGAGCTTGTACCTTCCTTGTCCCTGCAAAGGGAGGCATTAACCAACAGCTCCTGTATGCTACAGCTCAGTGGCCTTCCAAAAACATCTCCTCTCTAGCTGCAAAACGGTCATAGAATGGCTTGGGTTGGAAGAAACCTCCAAAAGTCATCAAGTCCAAGCACCCTGCACTGAGCAGGGACATCCTCCACTAGATCAGGTTGCCCAGGGCCTCGTTGAGCCTCACCTTGAATATCTCAACCACCTCCCTGGGCAACCTGTTGCAGTGTTCCACCACCCTCATGGTGCTGAACTTGTTCCTCACATCCAATCTAAATCTGCTCTGCTCTCATTTTAAACCACTGCTCCTCATCCTTTCACTGCAGACCTTTGTGAACAGTCTCTCTGCAGCCTTCTTGTAAGCCCTCCTCAGGTACTGGAAGGCTACTGTTGGGTCTCCCCAGAGCCTCCTCTTCTCCAGGCTGAACAACCCCAGCCCCCTCAGCCTGTCCTCACAGGAGGGGTGCTCCAGCCCTGTGATCATCTTTGTGGCCTCCTCTGGAACCACTCCATCAGGTCCATGTCCTTCCTGTGTTGAGGGCTCCAGAGCTGGATGCAGTACTGCAGGTGGACTTGATGATCTTAGAGGCCTTTTCCCAACCCAAACAATTCCATGATTCTCTGATCTAAGAGCCAGCTATTCTACATCTTTCTTAGGGGCTCAACTGTGAGATCAGGGGCTTGGCTTCTTTTGCCACACTCCCAAGCAGCTGCCTGAACTGAGCTACCTCCACACTTACCTGGGCAGACCACCAAGGTCCCATTCAGAGCAGATGTAAGGTCCAGGACGCAGAATCACCCAGAGTCCATTTTTAGCTGCCAGTGAAAGGAAGGCCCTGGAGATCCAGACAGAGTAATTATTGTCTGACCACAGGATCCCTACTCCATGCACTCCCAATACACCAATCACCATCAGACCTAGGTACCAGAAACAGAAGGGGATTGCATGATGAAGCAGCTGTACTGGATTGGCACCAAACCTCTGTGTCTCCAGGACTCCAGAAAGCAGGGGAAGGAACTAGAGTCTCTACTGCTTGATCAAGATAAGGGCTGGAGCACCTCCCCTATGGGGACAGGCTGAGAGAGCTGGGGTGTTCAGCCTGGAGAAGAGAAGGCTCCAGGGAGACCTTAAAGCAGCCTTCCAGTACCTGAAGGGGGCTCCAGGAGAGCTGGGGAGGGAATTGTGACAAGGGTTGGGAGTGACAGGATGAGGGACAATGGCTTTGAGCTGGGAGAGGGGAGAATGAGACTGAAGATGAGGAAGAAATTCTTTAGAGTGAGGGTGAGGAGACACTGGAACAGGTTGCCCAGGGAGGTTGTGGATGTCCCCTTCCTGGAGGTGTTCAAAGCCAGATTGGATGAGGCCTTGAGTGACCTGGGCTGGTGGGAGGTTGGGGTTGGAACTGGATGAGCTTTAAGGTCCTTTCCAACCCAAACCATCCTATGAATCAAGGCATGGGCTTGACTGCAGAAGATGGAAGTGCCATCTTCACCCAGAACCAACACACAGACCCTCCCCTCAACAGCAGTCTTTGATACCAGAGCTCTCTGTCCCACATACTCTAGATCCAGGTTTTGACTGAAGTCAAACTTCCCTCTTTCTGGTTCATGGAGGTTCCATGGCACGTACCTGAAACACAAGAGTGAGGGCAGGGCAGGTGAGGGCACTGCACTGGTGCAGCACAGTCCCACCAAGTGCTGTGAGTGAGAGGAGAGGAGAGGAGGCCCCATCCCTGGAGACACTCAAGATCAGACTTGATGTGCCCCTGAGCAGCCTGATCTAGTTGGAGATGTCCCTGGGTTGCACAGATTGAGGGAGGTTCTCCTCCCCCTCTACTCTGCCCCTGGTGAGACCTCACCTGCAATATTGCATCCAGCTCTGGGCTCCCCAGTTGAAGAGGAACAGGGAGCTACTGGAGAGAGTCCAAGGGAGGGCTACAAGGATGCTGAAGGGACTGCAGCACTGCCTGGGGAGGAGAGGCTGAGAGCCCTGGGGGTGTTCTGTCTGGAGAGGAGAAGGCTGAGAGGGATCTGATCAATGTCTATCCATAGCTGAGGGGTGGGGGTCAGGAGGGAGGGGACAGGGACAGGCTCTGCTCACTTGCACCCTGGGATAGGACAAGGGGCAGTGGATGGAAACTGCAGCCCAGGAGGTTCCACCTCAACAGGAGGAGGAACTTCTGCACTGGGAGGGTCCCAGAGCCCTGGAGCAGGCTGCCCAGAGAGGTTGTGGAGTCTCCTTCTCTGGAGCCTTTGCAGCCCCATCTGGATGTGTTCCTGTGTGACCTGTGCTGGATTCTCTGGTCCTGCTCTGGCAGGTGGCTGGACCTGATGATCTCCTGAGGTCCCTTCCAACCCCTAACACCCTGTGAGCTGTGATCCTGGGAGGGTCCCTTCCAACCTGTGAGTCTGTGAGAGGCTGCAAGGCAGGTGTGAGCGAGCAGGGGGTGAGGACACTCACGTGGTGAGGGTGTTCAAGCCACAGGCTTTCATCTTCAGCATTCTGTCTTCCCAGTACTCCCTGGGCACTCGGAAGTAGTGGACAGAGCCTCCGAAGATGCGGAAGGGCATTCCCTCCAGCAGGAACTGGGAGCCTCCTGTCTGCAAGCCCAGGGTCCTCCCCCGCAGCCGCAGAGGGATCAGCTCGCTCCAGTTAAACCTAGAAGAGAAGGAGAGATGTGAGGCTCTGCTAAAGGAACCTCCCCCTCGGAGAAGCTGCTCCTTTCACCCTGCCTGGCAGGATGAGCTCTGCCCTTCCCACTGCTTAAAGAATCACAGAATCAATAAGGTTGGAAAAGACCTCAAGGATCATCAAAGTCCAACCTGTCACCCAACACCTCATCACCACTAAACCATGTCACCAAGTGCCACATCCAATCCCCCCTTGAACACCTCCAGGGATGGTGACTCCACCACCTCCCTGGGCAGCACATTCCAGCATCTAACAACTCTCTCCATGAAGAGCTTTCTCCTCACCTCCAGCCTAAACCTCCCCTGGCACAGCTTGAGACTGTGTCCTCTTGTTCTGCTGCTGGTTGCCTGGGGGAAGAGCTCAACCCCCACCTGGCTACAACCTCCCTTCAGGTAGTTGTAGACAGCAATGAGGTCACCCCTGAGCCTCCTCTTCTCCAGGCTAAACAACCCCAGCTCCCTCTTTGTCATATAGAGCAAACAGAATCTTTGACACATAGAATGGGAGGGGTTGGAAAGGACCTTCAGATAACATTGAGTCCAACCCCTCTGCTGAAGCAGGGTCACCCAAGGCAGGTCACCCAGGAACACATCCAGGAGGGTTTGGAATCTCTCCAGAGAAGGAGACTCCACAACCTCTTTGGGCAGTCTGCTCCAGGGCTCCAATACCTTCACAGTAAAAAAACAAAACAAAACAAAACAAACAAACAAAAAAAACCCCAAACAATTTCTCATAAAAAATATACAGACTTTTCAGAAGATCAAAAACCACAGAATCATGGAATCCTAGAATCATAGAACTGTTGAGGAGGGAAGAGACATCCTGCAGCACAGGAGGTTCCACCTCAATACAAGGGGGAACTTCTTTACTGCAAGGGTGCCAGAGCCCTGGAGCAGGCTGCCCAGAGAGGTGGTGGAGTCTCCACCTCTGGAGACATTCCAAACCCATCTGGATGTGTTCCTGTGTGACCTGTGCTGGATTCTATGGTCCTGCTCTGGCAGGGGGTTGGACTCAATGATCGGTTTGGGTCCCTTCCAACCCCTGACATCCTGTGATCATCAAGTCCAAGCACTCACCCAGAGCTCACAACCCCACCACTGCTGCTAAGCCACTGCCACTAAACCACATCCCTCAGCACCACATCCATGCAGCTGTTAAACACCTCCAAGGATGGTGACTCCACCACCTCCCTGGGCAGCCTGTTCCAGGGTCTGAGAATCCTTTCTGGGAAGGAATTTTTCCTAATATCCAACCCTTTGTACAACTTGAGGCTGTTTCTTTTTGTCCTGTTGCTTGCTGCATGTGAGAAGAGACCAACCCCCACCTCACTCCAACCTCTCTTTGAGGTAGTCCTAGGGGAACTAATTGAAGGAGGAGGAATGTAGAGGAACAGATGGAAGTTCTTGCCCAAGAAGTGTATTTAATATTAATTTCACTAGCAGCTTCCCTCCTGAATGCCCCAAGCCACTCTGCCCCACAGTACAGCAGAAATAAGGCAGAGCCTGTGAAACTAACTTGCTGAAAACACAAGATGGGCAGGTTTGCACTCAGTACTGGCAAACCCTCTCACAGAATCACAGAATTAACCAGCTTGGAAAAGCCTTTTGAGATCAAGAAGTCCAACCTATCACCCAACACCACCTAATCAACTAACCCATGGCACTAAGTGCCTCATTCAGGCTGTTTTTAAACACTTCCAGGGACAGTGACTCCACCACCATCCCAGGCAGCCCATTCCAATGGCCAATCTCTCTTTCTGGGATGAATTTCTTCGTCATATCCAGCCCAAACCTCCTCTGGTGAAGCTTGAGACTCTGTCCTCTGGTTCTGTCACTGTTTGCCTGGGAGCAGAACCCAAGCCCCACCTGGCTCCAACCTCCCTTCAGGTAGTTGTAGACAGCAATGAGGTCTGCCCTGAGCCTCCTCTTCTCCAGGCTGAACACCCCCAGCTCCCTCAGCCTCTCCTCACAGGGCTGTGCTCCAGACCCCTCCCCAGCCTTGCTGCCCTTTCAGAAACTTATGAAATGCAAGAATCTCCTTGTTCCGCAGCAGGGTGACACAGGCTGGCTGATTTCCAGCTCCTCAGCTCCATGGATCACTACCTTGGGATGAGAAAACCTCCTCCTTCATTTGAAGAAAGCCCCTGGGTTATATCCACCCCTCAGGAAAGACAGTGGCAGCTGTCACCACAAACTTACCTCTGCCCACATCATTCCTGAGCATGTTATTTGCCCAGAGAGCTGGAGCAAGGCAACTCCAGGTTCCACAGCACTTACCAGCTGCAGCATTCCTGCTATCCCAGCTCCCTCTGGGTCGGTTCCTGCACGCAAGAAACTACCTCCTACTGCCTTACATGGCTGCCCAGCTTGTTCTGCCTGAACCAAGAAGTCGTATTAGCAGCTAGCCCAGATCCAAAGCTGTTACATCTGCCCCCATCAGACCATCCCAGCTCCCCAGCTCTGAATACACAAAAGAGTCAGACAATAGCAACTTGTTCTGGGAGGGTTGCACAGCCAGATGCCAGGGCTGGATTCCCATCTCAGGAAAGCAAAACTTTCATTCCACATTTGGAGAGAAGGGAGCAAAAGCTCAGGCTCTGGCTGTTTTCTAGACTACAGCAGGAATTAGCAGAGGGTGAGGACTTCTCAGAACTCAGGGCTTACAGGGATTGCTCACTGGGAGCCTGCAGCAACTATCTGCCCTCTGACACCAGACAAGGAGGACTACAAAGGGACTACATCTAAGAGCTGCAGGACACTGCACAGGCTGGCTGACAAGCACAGAGGTACCTGTGTAGCACAGCATTCTCACAGGGCTCTGAAAGAACAGGCAGCTGGCATGGGTAATACCTGGAAAAGGAAGCCTGGATTAGAGAGTCTCTGCCTTCAGTCAACAAGCATCATGTGCATTTATGGCCAAACTGCTGGAAGTGCTGGGCAGGGGGATGGCAACACATCCTATTCAGAAGGTGGAGCAGGAATAGCAGAGATCTCATGAAGGTGGCACAGCTCTGAGTAGGAGAAATAAGCAAAAAAAATACCTAACTGCCATACTTCAGAGTCATAGAATGGGTTGGGTTGGAAAGGACCCTAAAGATCATCCAGTTCCAAACCCCCTGCCAGAGGTAGGGACACCTCCAACCACATGGCTTGATGGCTGCACCCAAAGAGTGGCTGTCAATGGTCCATGGCCCAGTGGAGGCCAGGGACAAGTGGAGTCCCTCAGGGCTCAGTGCTGGGACCAGGCTTGTTCAACATCTCTGTTGGGGCCATGGACAGAGGCATTGAGTGCAGCCTCAGCAGGTTTGCTGCTGGCACCAAGCTGTGTGGTGCAGCTGACAGCTGGAGGGAAGGGATCCATCCAGAGGGACCTGGACAGGCTGCAGAGCTGGGACCAAGCCAACCTCAGGAGGGTCAACAAGACCAAGGGCAAGGTCCTGCAGCTGGGGCAGGGCAATGCCAAGCACAAATGCAGGCTGGGCAGGGACTGGCTGGAGAGCAGCCCTGAGGAGAGGCACTTGGGGGTGCTGGGGGAGGAGAAGCTCAACAGGAGCCAGCAGTGAGCACTTGCAGCCCAGAGAGCCAAGCAGAGCCTGGGCTGCAGCAGCAGAAGTGTGGCCAGCAGGGCAGGGAGGGGATTCTGCCCCTCTGCTCCACTCTGCTGAGACCACAGCTGGAGCTCTGTGTCCAGTTCTGGAGCCTCTATTACAAGAGGGATCTGGACATGCTGGAAGGTGTCCAGAGAAGGGCCAGGAGGATGAGCAGAGGGCTGGAGCTGATCTGCTATGAGGACAGCCTGAGAGAGTTGGGGTTGTGCAGTCTGGAGAAGAGAAGGCTCCAAGGTGACCTTCTTGTGGCCTTCCAGTATCTGAAGGGGGCTCCAAGAAAGCTGGGGAGGGACTTTTTAGGATATCAGGTAATGACAGGATTGGGGGGAATGGAACAAAGCTGGAAGTGGGGAGATTCAGACTGGATGTGAGGAAGAAGTTCTTCCCCATGAGAGTGGTGAGAGCCTGGAATGGGTTGTCCAGGGAGGTGTTTGAGGCTCCATCCCTGGAGGTGTTTAAGGCCAGGCTGGATGAGGCTCTGGCCAGCCTGATGTAGTGTGAGGTGTCCCTGCCCATGGCAGGGGGGTTGGAACTGGCTGAGCCTTGTGGTCCCTTCCAACCCTGCCTGATTCTATGATCAGGTCACTCGAGGCCCCAATCAACCTGGCCTTGAAACTCCAGGGAAGGGACATCCACAACTTCCCTGGGTAACCTATTCCAGTGTCTCCCTCACTAATTTCTTCCTAATCTCCAGTCTCAAACTCCTCTCTTCCAGCTCAAAGCCACTGCCCCTCGTCCTTGCAAAAAGTCCCTCCCCAGCCCTCCTGGAGCCCCCTTCAGGCATTGGAAGGCTGCTCCAAGGGCTCCTCAGAGCCTTCTCTTCTCAAGCCTGAACAGCCCCAACTCTCTCAGCCTGTCCCCACAGGGGAGGTTCTCCAGCCCTCTGATAGGAACAGGATTTGATGTGCAGAACCTGGGTTCAGTCAGAGAATGATGACAGGAGCTAGGAAATGGCAGCATTGCTCCCAAGAAGTTACTATCATTGTTACCAGCAGGGAAGATGGTTGCCCATCCACACTCAGGATATCCTACGGATACCTGCCCCTCTACTCTCCTAGAACCACATCTTGGCCAGACACTGTTTGCAAATCACATCCCACACCAGCAGCCATATCCACTTCTATTGGCCAGCTGGAGGCAGAAAGCTCTAAGGGGTCTGGAGACACAAAGCTCCAATTTTTAAAGATTAAAGTGGGAAAAAAAATAAATTTCCAACCTCTTCCTGAGCTAGGTAAAGCCCTACAACTGCCAGTGGTGCCAGAATGCAGGCTGTGCTCAGGAAGTGCAGACAGCCAGATCACAGAATCACAGAACACTGGAGGCTGGAAGGGACTTCCAGACACCATCAGGTCCAACCCCCCTGCCAGAGCAGCATCACCCAGGGGAGTCTGCACAGAATGCACCCAGGTGGGTTTTGAATGTGTCCAGAGAAGGAGACTCCAAACCCCCCTGGGCAGCCTGCTCCAGGGCTCTGTCACCCTCACTGTAAAGAAGTTTCTCCTCATGTTGAGGTGAAACCTTCTCTGTTCAAGTTTGTACCTTTTGTTCCTTAGCTTATTATTGTGCACCACTCAAAAGAGCCTGCCCCCCTCCACTTGACATCCACCCCTCAGATATTGATAGACATTGATCAGATCCCTCTCAGCCTTCTCTTCTCCAGACTAAACAGCCCCAGGGCTCTCAGTCTCTCTTCATAGGGGAGATAAAAATAAACAAATCACTTAAGCTCATCTTCTTAATCCTGGACATAACTTGCTTGGCAAATTTCCTACCTTAAAACTCTCCAGTTCCAGTGGTTTCTCACCTAGAACAACTGGTAGGAAGCTCTCAGCCTCCTATTATTCCCTACTGATTATCCTGGATATCCTGAAATCCACATCTCTCACTGGGATGTGTTCAAGGGGCTTGTGACAAAAAAAAAAAACAAAACCACCAACACTTCCGTGACTCAGCAGAACTTCATCCTGTTACCCTGAACTACATTTCCACATCTCAAAGTCCACCTGGACTCTGTGCTTCCTCTTGAGAGCAACACAGCTCCCAGCAGATTATTTTTCTTACTTCTATAACAACAGCACAGGTTGCAATGAAGGTTTTGTTGTTGTTGTTGTTACTAAAGCTTAGTGGTCTGCTTGGTCCCTCTGTAGCCATCTCCTCCCTGCTTTAGGGAAGTTTCTTTCTTCTTTTTTTTTTTCCCCACAAGAAAACAACATTAGATTACAAAGTTATAGAATCATAAAGGTTGAAAAATGACCTTTGAGATCATCAAATCCAACCATTAACCCAACACTACCATGCCCACTAAATCATGTCCCATATCTGGTGCCATATCCACGTATCTTTTGAACACCTCCAGGGATGGTGATTCCACCACCTCAGGGCAGGATAATGTTCCCCCGGAAGAGAAGCTTTTGGGTTGGAAAATTTCGTTCTTAACAAAATGATCTGGCTTTTTAGGAGGCAAGATGAAGTGCAAGACACTGCAAGTGGAAGAGGAAAGGCTCAGTTAGGTGCTGTACCAGTTAGCTGCTGAACCAGACACAATAGAACAAGACCTCTCTGCATCAGACAAGAGATTTAGTTTGCTATTGGTCTGTGGTGGACCAAGAACAGTTGGGCAAAGAACCAAATGGAAAAGACAAAGCAAGACAAACCAGAGCAAAAAGCATGGAGGACATTAGTTTGCTGTGCCAGCACTAAAGGACATGCTCCAGAGGATGAGGGACTTTACAGTTAATTCCTAAACCCTACTTAGACCTCCCCCAGAGGGCTTTGCTGGTTATTCTGGGCTTCCTCTGGCCAGGCAAAAGTGAAAGCTTTGAGTTGCCCTCACTCACAACTCATTGCCCTGCAGCAATGTGGTACTGTGCCAGTCAGACAAGCCCTGGGAGCACATTCGAGGTGCCTGGGACAACAATTCCTGCACACTGTAGTAGAGTTTACTCTCAGGTGAGCTGGGCCATGGAGAAAATCATGAGGGAAAGGGACACAGCATGTTCTAGATGCACTGGTACCAGAGCCAGGCTCCTACACGTTACCAGGTATTGCTCTGCAGTAATCTTCCAAGCACAGCCATGACACAAACCCAACACCAGCTAAACAGGAACTTGGCCTCCAGTTCTGCAAAGATTTACCAAGGCTTCTCTGTAGCTCTGAGGACCACGTAACATCCTGCTATGAATTCAGAATCACAGAATGCATCAGGTGGGAAGGGACCCTCCAGGGTCATCTGCAGTCAGCAGGGACATCTCCAACTACAGCAGGTTGATCAGGGCCACATCAAGTTGGAACTTGAACATCTACAGGGATGGAACTTCCACCTCCCTGGGCAGCCTGTTCCAGGATTTCACCACTTGCGTTGTGAGGAACTTCTTCCTAACATCCAACCTCGGTCTAGTTTCAAACCATTGCCTCTTGTCCTACCCCCACAGGACCTTCTAAACAGCCCTTTCCCAGCCTTCCTGTAGGTCCCCTTCAGATATCAAAATGCTGCTCTAAGGTTCTCCAGGCTGAACAGCCCCAACACTCCCAGACCTGTCCCCATAGGGGTGGTGTTCCAGCTTCCTCTGGAGCTGAAGATGATCAGAGGGCTGGAGCACCTGTCCTGTGAGAGAGCTACAAGAAAACACTCAAGTTCTGAACGGATCTGAGCAGTTCTAAATCCACCACATCTTCCTTGGGGGGGACACAGAGCGGAGAGAAGTGGTCGTGCTCCCGGAGCAGACTGGAGCGAGAAGGAAATAAGGCTGTGGTGTGAGCATGCTAGGGACAGCAGCGGCAGCTTCAGAGGTGGGTCAGACGTGAGGGAGAGATTGATCTGTGAACGTCCATCACTCTACCGGAGCCACGGTGACAGAACCGAGGTCGGCTGGGGTGGCCTTAGCCTCAGGTATGGGCTGAGTGACAGCGCAAGCAGCAGCTCTTCCCCCAGCCAGGGCTTTTCGTGACGGACAAGTTGTGCGGCTAGCAGTGATTGAACTGATTCAAGGCTGGAAACTGACTGTGGCTGACGCTGATTGAACTGATTCGAGGCTCGAAATTGACTGACCCCAATTGAGGGCTTCGGGATGACCCTGCCGGGGGCGGCTCCGCTCGCCCCGCTGCTCCCGGCACCGACAGCCGGGGAACAGAGCGCAGCGCTTGCTCTGCCCGTGCGTTCCCCGACGGGAATGTGCTTGGAATTCCCTGGGAATGAGCAGGGATCGCAGCGAGCCTGGCTCGACGCGCACGAATTCTGCCGCGGCGCGTACTCCCCGAGAAAGGAGCCTCCGAACCCCGTTCAAGCTCCGGTTGCGGTGGCAGGCCTGCGCTCGGGAGCGTGCGAACCTGCTGCCCTCCCTGCTCCTACCCCTCCGGGGGATCCGCACGCCTCCCCGCTGCTAGCTGTGTGTCCCCCCATCCCCCCGCCGCCGTCAATACCGAGGTACGACCCCCGGAGGCGCGGCGGGGCCGGCACGGCTCTCACCTGCGCAGCAGCAGCCACAGCATGAAGATGACCAACGCGAAGCCCCCGAGGCGGCGCTGCCGCCACCCGCCGCACGGCCACATGGCGGCCACCGGCCACGGTCTCACAGCCCCGGCCACGGCCCCTGCCCGCCGGTACCACCGCCGCGCCCCCCCGACCCGCCCGCGCCTTGGGCCGCTCCGCCCGCCGCTCACCTGCCATTGGCTGCAGCGCCCGCTGCGCCCCGCCTACTAACCCCTCCAGCGGCTCCCATTGGCTCTCGCCCACCCGCTCGCAGGGTGAGGCGGCGGGACCGGGGGGACTCCCCTGGCTGCAGGGCGGGCCGGGGCGGGACCCCGGGCGCCCACTAAGGGCCGCAGCGGCACCACTCGGACAGCCCTCGGGGCCGGGGGCAGCCGGGGAAGGCGGCTGGTAGGCGCGGAGCTCCGGGGAGAGGCCTGAGCGCTTTAAACTGCCCTGCAAGAGAAATTCCCTGCGCAAGGCGTGCGGGAAGCCGAAGGAACAGCCTCAAGGGCCTGCTGCAATAGCCTCCTGCCTGGTAGCAAAGTGTCGAGGCCGAAGCACACCTATGCCTGCGGGTAACGCCCGGTGGTGGCCCTTCCCTGCTGTGTCCTGGGCGTGTGCTGCGGGAGAAGAGGAGCTGACTCGTTTGAAGAGGTTAGCTAAGTCAATAGAACCAATCTAACCTCAAAAGATGACTTTTGCAACCCCACTACTTCCAAGAGCTCCCGAAATCCCACAGAAAAATCACTGCTTCTGACGCTCTGTACAGTTGTGACCATTGTTTTACTGATTTAAAATATATTTTTTTAAAAAGTAATTTAATATAGCAATGTTTTACTCCCTCCTTGCACACAGCAGGGAGGAGTGATTTGAGGCAATAGAGTTAAATGTTTCTGTGCTGAACCTCAGCTCCTGACCTGTACCTCTGTACTGCAAAGGCTTCTTTGAGGTGAAGCACCAGTGTGTGGTGGGAACAGGGAGAACAAGAAACAGTGGGTGCATGAAGAGAGGTGTGCTGGGGAAAGAAGTGCTCCTAGATCCCCAAGAGGCAGCCAGCTCCTCAGTCACAAAGCCATTGCGCTCTGCAAGTGATTAGAGCTGCAGTTCTGCTGGCTAACTTGTTCCCAGGGGTGCACTCAGCACCCAGGAGGACAGGTTTCTAAGCACAGCAATTAGTTCTCTTGACCAAAAGATTCCACTGATAGAGAAGAGGCCTATAGCATTAGGCTGCACCTCTGCTGGGAGCTCCTGTTTCAGTCCTGCCCCAGCAGAGGTGACGAACAGGCCTAGTGTTTCTCTTTCCAAGAAGGATGGGTGCCAAGCAGCCCATGATCAAGATTTGGAGACAGAGGCTTGTATTCATGACTCAGATTTGTATCTCCAGGCTGCACAATACGAGCCCAGGAACAGCAGCTCTGCCAGGCACAGCGTGCAGCTGTGGCAGCGTGTGGTTGGCATCCAGCTGTGATCCCAGTCACAGTAAGGCAGAAAGTCTGTTTCCACTGGGGTATCCCTGCCTCCACTCCCGGGAAGAGGAGGGAAACAGACCAGGCTGTAACAGAGTGTGAATTTAAGGTTGGAGACTAACTCCTGGCTTCAGGCCTGCAGCAGGTTCCTGGCCACTATCATCCGCATCACCTCGTTTGTACCTGCAGCAGAATGAGAGAGCAAAAGACAGTTAAGAGATGGTCCAATTCTACCCCTAATAAAGGCAAAAAGAATTTTACCCTGATGAGCACAGAAAAGCTCTTCCCACCACTTGAGGTGGCATTTAAGAGGTGTTGGGCCAAGTGGCAGCACATTGCTCAGGAAAAGCTTCAGAGAAGTAGATGTTGGTGCTTTTTATTTGGCCATTGAGAAGATGCAGGCACCAGAAGTCAAGCAGAACTGGATAGAGACCAACACCTGAGTGCTCTGCTTTAGCATTTAACACATGCACAACACAGAGGCAGAAAGACTGTAGAGCCATTTGGTATTGGAAAGTGTCTCTCCCTTCTCAGGTACCTCAGTTGTAGGTGAAGGGATTTCAAAGGAGAGAAAACAAAGGAGGCTGAACTGAGATCAATAAAGGGCAGACACTGTGAGATCAAACCGGACAGAGGCACCACTAACATGGCAACTGGAAATATGCCCCTGCTGTAAGGCTCACTGCTCCCACACACTCAGAGCTCTGGGCCAGGGGATTCACACACAGCATCCAGAGACACCCTGTGCTCAGAGCAAAACAGGATTCTGAAACCCAAGAGTCAGAGTTAGGTGAGGAGGTGGTGGCCTCTGGAGGACCTATTCTCTCTCCTGGCTACGGTGCCAAGTCATCAGCAGTGAAAGTGTCTTTTACCTTCCAGGATCTGGTGCACTCTGATGTCTCTCACAAACTGCTGCACAGCATAATCCTTCAGGTAGCCATAGCCTCCATGCATCTGTAGAGCCTGGTTACAGATCTGAGGAGACAACATCACTGGTGAAGGGACTTGCATGGTGTCAAGGATAAGTCAGTGACAGCAGCTTGGTAAGAACCTGGGCTCTGTTTTTATTTTTTCTGGTCATCTAATCTCCATGCACCAGTACAGGTTAGGGGCTGAGCTGCTGGGAAGCAGCTCCATGGAGAAGGACGTTCTGGGCCTGGTGCACAGTAAGCTCTCCATGGGACAGCAATGCACCCTTGCAGCCAAGAAGGTAAATGGTCTCCTGAGGTACATTAAGAGAGGGTGGCCAGCAGGTCAAGGGAGGTTCTCCTCCCTTCTACTCTGCCCTGGTGAGACCACACCTGGAGTATTGTGTCCAGTTCTGGGCTCCCCAGTTCAAGAGGGACAGGGATATACTGGAAAATGTCCAAGGGAAGCTATGAGGATGCTGAAGGGACTGGAACCTCTGTATGTGAGGAAAGGCTGAGAGCCCTGGGGCTGTTTAGCTTGGAGAAGACTGAGAGAGGATCTTATTACTGTCTATAAATATCTGAAGGGTGAGTGTCAACAAGGAGCCAGGCTCTTTTTGGTGGGTGTCCTATGACAGGACAAGGGGCAACAGACACAAACTGTAACCCAGGGAGTTCCACCACAACATGAGGAGAAACTTCTTTACTGTGAGGGTGCTGGAGCCCTGGAGCAGGCTGCCCAGAGAGGTTGTGGAGTCTCCTTCTCTGGAGACTTTCAAGACCCATCTGGATGTGTTCCTGTGTGACCTGCCCTGGGTGATCCTGCTCTGGCAAGGGGGTTGGACTGGATGATCTCTGGAGGTCTCTTCCAACCTCTACCATTCTGTGATTCACCTCTTAACAAAGCATGGGGTGACAGCAGGGTGCCCATCAGTGCTGCTCTCAGTGCTGTCACCCAAGGGCTGTTTCACCTTGCTGCTGCATTTATGTGAACACAAACACACAGAGGTACCCAGGAAACACTCTGCTTAATCAAAGCAATTTTTTCTGCATTTCTATGGTGCTGCTGACAGCAAAACCAAACCACCAGATCACCATCTAGTGGTCAGAATGGCCAAGAATCTGCTCAGGGATCTGAAAGAAGACTTCTACTGAAAGAGGACTTCATGTGTCCATCATCTGTCAGCTTGGGACATAAACACATAATCAGCAGCAAAAAATGCAGAGTGCTCAGAAAGTACAGCAGCTTCAAACTGGCACTGATCTAGGAAGCATCAAAAGTGCAGTTTTCCTTTTCCTTTCTTTTTCCCCCCTCTTGCTTTCCCTTTTCAGGGCCATTTTATTAGAACCTATTTCTCAGTGGTCTAGGGAAGTCCCCATCTGCTACTTAGGAGTGATCAGCCTGTAATATGCCTATTATCCTTTGAAAATAAAAATGCTCTGCTCCCTCTCCTGTCCTGTCTCCTTGCATGGTCCTCTAGAAAGCAGTGTAGAAAGCACTGAGGCCTGAGCTGTGAAGGGGCTGATCCTGCAGCCTCTACAGAGTGCAGAACTCTGTTACAAAACAACTTGAGGTACTGAAATGAGGGTTCTGAGTCTGGATTGCTACAAGTTCAAACTATGAGAGGTTTCAAAGCTTATGGCACAAGCTGAGTTTTGAGGAATGTGTGACCAGCAGGACTAGGGGGAGGTGATTCTGCCCATCTGTGCTGCTTGTGTGAGACCCAACCTGCAGTACTGCATCCAGTTCTGGTGCCCTCAGCACAAGAAGGACATGGAACAGTTGGAGTGGGTCCACAAAGGAGAAGGCCACAAAGATGATCAGTGGGCTGGAGAACCTCCCCTTTGGGGACAGGCTGGGAGAGTTGGGACTGTTCAGCCTGGAGAAGAGAAGGCTCCAGGGAGACCTCAGAGCAGCCTTCCAGTACCTGAAGGGGACTACAGGAGAGCTGGGGAGGGACTTTTGACAAGGGCTGGGAATACCAAGACGAGGGACAATGGCTTTGAGCTGGAAGAGAGGAGAGTGAGACTGGAGATGAGGAAGAAATTCTTTAGAGTGAGGGTGAGGAGGCACTGGAACAGGTTGCCCAGGGAGGTTGTGGATGTCCCCTCCCTGGAGGTGTTCAAGGCTGGGTTGGATGAGGCCTTGAGTGACCTGGGCTGGTGGGAGGTGTCCCTGCCCATGGCAGGGGGTTGAAACTGAATGATCTTTAAGGTCCCTTCCAACCCAAACCATCCTATGAATCGAGGCATGGGCTTCACTTCAGAAGATGGAAATGCCATCTTCACCCAGAACCAACACACAGACCCTCCCCTCAACAGCAGTCTTTGATACCAGAGCTCTCTGTCCCACATCCTCTCGATCCAGGTTCCCTCCAACCCAACCCATTCTGTGAATCCACAAATCACTGAACCTACCCCAAAGCACTCATCAGTAGCAAAGAGCTTGGCCATGGAGCAGAGCACGGCGGCGTCCTCCCTGCCCTCCTGCAGCGCCCTCGCCGCGTGCCGCACCAGCAGCCGCGCGGCCACCAGCCGCGTCGCCATCTCCGCCAGCCTGAACTGCAGGTACTGCCAGCAGGCAGCACAGGGAGGGGAAAGTGAGGTCAGTGTCCTTGGAAAGCCTGGAGCACAGCCCCACCCACCCCAGCATCAGGAGGAGCGGAGCTCTGGAGAGGTTACCTGATTGTTAGCGAGGGGTTCTCCAAACTGTTTGCGCACAGTGAGATGTTCCTGAGCCAGCAGAACACAGGCGTGAGCGGCTCCCAAGGAACAAGATGCTGGTGGGAGAAGCCAAGGACACAGCATGTACAGCTAATGCAGATGGATGGATGGATAACAAGATGATCCTGCTCTCCTCCCCTGGCCCTGCCTTACCAATGTTGATCCTGCCTCCATTCAGTCCCTTCATGGCAATGTTGAAGCCCTGCCCTTCAGTTCCCAGCCGGTTGCCAACAGGAACAGCGCAGTCCTCAAAGATCACAGCCCGAGTTGGCTGTGAATTCCAGCCCACCTGGGGAGAAAGAGCACCTTCCTGAGTGCCTGAGAGCAGCACACCTCCAGCTCAGTGAGCACCTTCCTGAGTGCCTGAGAGCAGCACATCTCCAGCTCAGTGAGCACCTTCCAGAGTGCCTAAGGAGCAGCACACCTCCAGCTCAGTGAGCACCTTCCAGAATGCCTGAGGAGCAGCACATCTCCAGCTCAGTGAGCACCTTCCAGAGTGCCTGAGAGCAGCACACCTCCAGCTCAGTGAGCACCTTCCAGAGTGCCTGAGAGCAGCACACCTCCAGCTCAGTGAGCACCTTCCAGAATGCCTGAGGAGCAGCATACCACCAGCTCAGTAGGCACCTTGCAGAGGGCCTGAGGAGCAGCACACTGCCAACTCTCAGCAGAGAACTTCCCAGCCTGGTCTCAGCCTCTCAGGCTCATTGCCAAGATGTCCCAAAGCATCTGTGGTCAATGTGGTTTGGCCTGAGTGTGCTGAGCTGGAAATTGGAATGAATATATTTGAAAAGAGGAATCCAGCAAACCTTTCCTGAGGTGAAAATCCTTCAATTACCAAAGGGATGGATATTGATCAACTTCACCAAAACTGGACTTGGATTGGACGAAAACCACCACACTGGGACTCTGGTCCCATCCAAGATGAGATCAAGAAGGCACAGATGAGCCCATCTCTGTCCTGTACTTCCCTCAAGCACACACAAAGTAAAAACCAACCCTCTTACCTTCTTCTCTTTCTTGCCAAAGCTGAGCCCTGGTGTCCCCTTCTCCAGCACCAGGCAGGAGATGCCCTTGGGGCCTGAGCCTCCCGTGCGACACATGACCACGTACACATCAGTGTCACCTCCTCCACTGATGAAGGCCTGCAGAAGGACATGAGAAGAAGGACCTGAGAAGAAGGACCTGAGAAGAGGGACGTGAGAAGAGGGACCTGAGAAGAGGGACCTGAGAAGAGGGACCTGAGAAGAGGGACCTGAGAAGAGGGACCTGAGAAGAGGGACCTGAGAAGAGGGACCTGAGAAGAGGGACCTGAGAAGAGGACCTGAGAAGAAGGACCTGAGAAGAGGGACCTGAGAAGAGGGACCTGAGAAGAGGGACCTGAGAAGAGGGACCTGAGAAGAAGGACCTGAGAAGAGGGACCTGAGAAGAGGGACCTGAGAAGAAGGACCTGAGAAGAGGGACCTGAGAACGAGAGAGGACCTGAGAAGAGGGACCTGAGAAGAGGGACCTGAGAAGAGGGACCTGAGAAGAGGGACCTGAGAAGGGACCTGAGAAGAGGACCTGAGAAGAGGGACCTGAGAAGAGGGACCTGAGAAGAAGGACCTGAGAAGAGGGACCTGAGAAGAGGGACCTGAGAAGAAGGACCTGAGAAGAAGGACCTGAGAAGAGGGACCTGAGAAGAGGGACCTGAGAAGAGGGACCTGAGAAGAGGGACCTGAGAAGAGGGACCTGAGAAGAAGGACCTGAGAAGAAGGACCTGAGAAGAAGGACCTGAGAAGGCTTTTGTTTGCTAACCCTGAGCCTGCAGCAGCAGCTGGGGTACAAAGATGGAGGAGCAAAGACCCCATGGCCAGAAAATATTGAGCTGTACTAAGCTCTGGTGAATGCTCTGAGGTCCTGCCTTGGGAGAATGCAGCGAGCTAAGGAGACAGTAGGAAACAGAAAGGGTGGTGAGCCCCAAGGCCCCTTTGTGCATGCAGTGCCATCCAAGAGATTTAGGAGAAGCAAAGATGTACCTTGGAGCCATTCAGGATGTAGGTGTCCCCTTTCCTCTCAGCTGAGGTCAGCAGGGAAGCTGCATCACTCCCACTTCCTGTAGGAAGGTAAGGAAGCAGCCAGTGAAGCAGCAGCTCCAGACCTTGCAAACTCTCCCAGGGCTCACATCCAAGGCTCAGCATCCCAGCAATCATCATCTGCCCCTTCCCAACATCCTGCTGATTGCCCAAATGAACATGAGAAGAAACTTTTCACCTTCAGTTCTGTGCAATGTTCCTGCCCAGTTAAGCCATGCTAGGACTGAGGGAAAGGAGATTTCTTGGTTGAGGATGCTCACCTGGCTCAGTCAGGCAGTAAGAAGCAAATTTTTCCATGCTACAGAGCGATGGGCAGAATTTGTTCCTCTGTTCCTCATTGCCAAAGGTGTCTATCATCCAAACACACATGCTGGAGCAGGAGAGAAGGAGCAGCAGTGTGAACACAGCCCTGGGAGGAAGCTGGGTCATACAAGAACATCCCTGGCTCAGCAGAACAAAGCTCCATGGGGTTCAGTCAAAAACATTGAGGCTTGAAATCACAGAATTGTTGAAAGGTTTGGGTTGGAAGGGACCTTAAAAATCATCTCATTCCAAGCCATGGCCAGGGACAACTTTCACTAGACCATGTTACTCAAGGCTTTGTCCAACCTGACCTTAAACACCTCCAGGCAGGAGGTACCCACAGTCTCCCTGGGCAACCCGTTTCAGTGTCTCCCCACCCTCATTCTAAAGAATTTCTTCCTCATCTCCAATCTCAATCTGTCCTTTTCCAGCTCAAAGCCATTGTCCCTCATCCTGTCACTGCCAGGCCTTGTGAAAAGTCCATCCCCAGCTCTCCTGGAGCCCCTTCAGGTCCTGGAAGGCTGCTCTAAGGTTTCCCTGGAGCCTTCTCTTCTGAACAGCTCCAACTCTCCCAGCCTGTCCCCACAGGAGGTTCTCCAGCCCTCTGATCATCTTCGTGGTCTCTTCTGGACCCTCTCCAACTGTTCCATGTCCCTCTTGTGCTGGGGACACCAGAACTGGATGCAGTACTCCACCTCAAACCAGAACAAAGCTGGAAGGAAGAAGCTCCCCTTCCACCCAGTACAGACACCCTGCCTCGTGGAACAGCAGGTTCCTCCTTCCCAGCCTCAGCATTCCCCTCAGCACTAAGTCCTACTGCCCTCAGTAAACCACCCCTGCAAGAGGAGGCATCCTGGAAGATGGAGGCACTGCATCCCTGCATGCAAAGCTAGCCCAGCACTGAACATGTCTGTGCAAGCAGGACTGGGCACAGCCATCAGCTGCTGCCTTTGGCTGTCCCAGCATTACTAAAGCACAAAGGCTTTCCCAGCAGGTTGCTATTTATGGCCACCTTATGTGGCAGAGCAGGGAACACAACCCAGAACTTAATCCCACCATGCATGCCACAAAGCTAAAGTTACTTCTTGGTTGGCACTTCAGATTTTGTAGCCTGTTTGCTTACTGTCATCAAGAGATGCTCACAGGGATGTGTTCTGCTCAGAGTCCCAACTATGACCAAGAGCAGCACCAGGAGAGCTGTCTCCAGCTGGATTTAGAGCCTTCAGACCATCCCTGCTTCTCAGCCAGGCTGCCACATCCAGTGCTCCACAGCCACACTCACTTGTGGATGCTCATGTAAGCAGTGGTGCTGGTACAGCCTGTTGATAAAGCTTCAAAGATTATGGAGGTATCAAGTCGTGACAAGCCAGAGCCACCAACGTCTGGTTTCACGTAGATCCCACCGAATCCCAGCTGGGCTGCCTTCCGCATTGTCTCCACAGGGAATATCTCCTATGGGGACAAGGAACATTCAGGATGAATTCAATCTTGGTATTCAAACTCTCCTTTCTGGTCTATCTGGGCCACCAATTCCAGTCCCAAGCACCTGAGAGCTTAAGTTAACTGGGTGGGTTAAAGAGGAACATTTACAGAATTTACAAAATCAACCAGGTTGGAAAAGACCTCAGAGATCATCAAGTCCAACCTATTCCCTAATCCCTAACACCTCCTGACAACTAAACCATGGCTCCAAATGCCACATCCAAGCTCTTTTTGACACCTCCAGGGACAGTGACTCCACCACCTCCCTGGGCAGCACATTCCAATGGCCAATTCCTCTTTCTGGGAAGAGCTTTCTCCTCACCTCCAGCCTAAACTTCCCCTGGCACAGCTTGAGACTGTGTCCTCTTGTTCTGTTGGTGTTTGCCTGGGAGAAGAGACTAACCCCCAACCTGTCTACAATATCCTTTCAGGCAGTTGTAGAGAGCAGTAAGGTCTCCCCTGAGCCTCCTCTTCTCCAAGCTAAACAGCCCCAGCTCCCTCAACCTCTCCTCATAGGGCTCGTGCTCAGGACACCTCTCAGCTACCTAGACAAGGTTCCTACCACCTTCAAGAGTAAATTCAGGGTTTCAGAGTGAACAGCCTGGCTTGGAAAGCTGCAAGGGATTGCTGGTGGCTCCCACCCCAGCCACAGCAGCAGCTTGAAAGACAGTCTCCACAGAAGCCACCACAGCACCAAGGAGCTATCGCAGGAACCCCTCTGATGAGACCCAAGGCCCCTCACATCCTAGGGCAGTGTCACCCATCTGAGGCTGCCATACCTTTTCGTCCCACTCAGCCATGTGAGGAGCCATCTCCTTGGCAGCAAAATCAAAGGCAACTTTTTGGAACTCCTTCTGCTCCTCAGTCAGGCCAATGGATGCTGGAAAAGCAGGAAGAGATCTTTAATGCACATCTGTTGTGGCAAAGCAAGCACTGCCACATCTTCTGTACCCCAAACAACTGCTGAATCACAGAATGAGAGGCGTTGGAAGGGACCTCTGGAGATCATCAAGTCCAACCCCCATGCCAAGGCAGGTTTTGAAAGTCTCCAGAGATGGAGTGTCCCTTCACTCACACAAACAGCTCAGGGCTCTGCTGCAGAGAGCATTTCTCTGTTCCTTGGGGTCACCACGAACTGTGCTGACAGAGGGTGGTGGGCTCTGGGAGGGGCTTTCTTGGGACCAAACCAACCCAAGGTCCCAACTGTCTCCACTCAACGCCCAGGACCAGGAGAGGGTCAGCACAGCCCGTGGCAGCTGTCAGTGCTGCACACACAGGACACAGCCCCGGGGCGTGCAAGCAGTGCCATGTCTTTGGGAGATACTCTCTGCCTCACCCGCGGGCTTGCTGACCCCTGATGCTCTGGCAGAGGTCTCGGGAAGGCGCTCCCCGTGCGGGTGGCACTGTGGGGACCGCCGGGGGCTGCCGCCCTGCCCGCAGCTGGAGCAGGAGCAGCGACATCCCCCCCGCTGCGGCCCGCGGGCACCCACCTGCCCTCAGCCTACCCGTGCCGCCGCATCCCCACCCCGGGCAGCGCTGGCAGCAGAGCCCCGCGGCCGGCTCGGCGCCGGCTGGGCGCCGGCTGGGCCCCGGCTGGGCCCGCAGGCAGGCGGCCGGGCCGAGGCTCGCCGCCCCGTTCTCCCGGCGACCGCGGAGCCTTACGGTCGATGCAGGAGGCGATCCCCCGCAGCGGCGGCGGCAGCAGCAGCCGGGCCGCGACGCGGGGAGCCGCTCGCCAGGCCATGGCGGGGCCGGGCGGCAGCTGCGGGCGGCGGGCAGGTGGCGGTGGGGCAGGCTGGGAGCTGTAGTCCCGCCTGGCGCGGTGGCTGCGGGGAAGGCGGCGAGGGCTGAGCCTCAGCTTTGCATAACGGGCACCGCTTCCGAGCGGGCGGGACGGCGGCGCCGCGCTTCCTCCTGCCGCTGCCCGGCCCCGGCACAGCCGACAGCATCCCGCGGCACGGCCCCGCTCCTGGGCCCGCTCTGCCGCCGCCACAGCCGGTGAGGGGGAGTCGGGGCTGGATGGGAGGGAGGAAGGGAGGGGAGATGCATGGCACGGGAGCTGGAAAAGTTGATGCCACCCGCTCCGGCCGGAGGAGGCCAGCTCCGAGCCAGAGAACTTGTAGAGAGCTGCTGGCTGAAAGGGGCAGGGGCTGGGCCGGCATCTTGCTGCCCTTCCCAAAGGGACTCTGCACGCCCAAGCCGTGCCAGCGGCAAGCTGAGCCGGATCCCCCGGTGCCAGGCTGGGCTGGGCTCTGAGGCGAGCGGTGCCTCCGTTTTGAAAGGCACGGCAGAGAGGGGCCAGGCTTCGGCCAGGCACCTTCGGGACCTTTCCTTCCCCAGCAGCCGCAGCCCTGAGCAGCAGAGCAGCCCTCGCTGATGTCCAGCAGCTGGGGTGTGGAGGGCCGGCTGCCTCCAACTCACCACGGGTGTGGTCCTCAGCCGATGCCAGCGTTTGCACTGATGGAGGAAATGGCTGAGCTGAAGGAAGGACACTGATTTACTCTCCACGTACTGTACAGCTTTTACTGCTCCCCTTTTTGTCACCTTGCCTGAACGAGCAGCACTTCTCTCTTCTCCTCTCATTCAGCAGGTGCTTGTCGGGGAGGAGAAGATAATTCAAAGAGACCAGAGATGCCTTGGCCGAGCAGGAAGAGAGACAAAGGAGCAGTAGCAGGTCTGTGCTGACATCCTGACTAATTTAGCATCACTCACTGGAGGATCCAAGCTCTAGTGAAAGTACAGACAGTCATCTTAACTGCCTGTCTCTCAAAGCCACACGTCTCACAGACAGCATTTCCTCTGTCAAACAGGCTGGGCAGCCATGTGTGGCTGAGACAAGGCTGCCAGCTGTACCATAGGGGCAGTGATGTATTCTCAGCACAAGGTGGTTAAGAAATGCGACTCAAGAAGAGCTTTCACATCCTGTCTGTTAGAGGTGGTCAAAGTACACCCAGTGTAGAGGCAGGAAGCTGATGTGGGACCATCTGTAAGAAAAAAAAAACACCAAAAAGCAAAAAAGTCTTGCACTTGAGGCAGCATTACATGGTGTTCAAGGTGTGAGATGAATATCAAGTCCAGAGGAGGGTTATAAAGATAATCCAAGGGCTGGAGCACCTCTGCTATGAGGATAGGCTGAGGGAGCTTGGGGTTGTTCAGCCTGGAGAAGACTCCTGGGAGACCTTACAGCAGCCTGAAGGGATCCTACAGGCAGGCTGCAGAGGGACTTTTCCTAAGGGTGTCTGGCAATAGGACAAGGGGGAATGGTTTAAAACTGAAGGAGAGCAGTGTTAGGCTGGATCTTCAGTACAAGGGTGGTGAGACCCTAGAATGGGTTTCCCAGGGAGGCTGTGGATGCCTCCTCCCTGTGGGTGTTCAAGGCCAGGCTGGATGAGGCCTCGAGCAGCTGAGAGGTGTCCCTGCCCATGGCAGGGGGGGTTGGAGTTGATGATCTCTGAGGCCCCTTCCAACCTAAGCCATTCTATGATTCTGTGTCCATTCCACTCATCTGCTTAACTGACTCCAGCAAATCACCACCTTCTTACCCTTTAATCACTTTTTATTAACTGTTTTTTGCTGTCTTGAGTGGTGCACAAATACATATCTAAAGCTCCTCTGAAGAGGTGTCACAGTGGAGGCTTCATCTAAGTTCTCCAGCTACAGCAGTGATTTAAATATCTTGCTTTGCTGATGAGTTTTCCTGTTATTCACCAGATTCCCCTACACCAGCTTTGGTGTCTGCAGTCAGATATCCATATGTGAAACCTGCCTGGACAACTGAAAGTGTTTCAGCACCAGGTCTTAGCAGGAACAGAGTGTGGTTTAGCTGAATGTGGTTGTCTTTTAATTGTTTCTTTTAAGATAAAAAGGAGCCTGATGCTAAAATTGCCAAAACTGAGGAGGAGACTTCAGATAAGGAGGAAGAAGAGAAGTCCACAAAGCCTCCAGCTGGAGGTTCCAAGTCAGGATGGAAGAACTGGAAGAAGACAAAGGAATCTGACTCTGGTGGAGAGGAAAGCAAGATAACATATTGCCACTGGCTTCTGAAGTCAGAACCAGAGAGCAGGCTGGAGAAGGGAGTGGATGTGAAAGTAAGCACCAAAACTTTCCTCACTCAAAGTACAGCAGCAGTTTCTGTACTGCCCAGAGCATTAGTGCCTGACTGCTGAGTTACAGGGTCTGACAGCTCAGACTGTGTGCAATGTTAACACAGTTGTGACTTTACTTCTCAAACCCCACATGTCTGCAGGGAAACCTGCCCCGTGGCCAGGAAGGCTGATGGCATCCTGGAGTGGAGTAGAAGGGGTGTGGTGAGTGGGTCTAGAGAGGTTCTCCTCCCACTCTGCCCTGTTGAGGCTGCATCTGGAATATTGTGTCCAGTTCTGGGCCCCTCAGTTCAAGAAGGACCTCAGGGAACTGCTTGAGAGAGTCCAGCACAGCCACAGAGCTTCTGCAGGCAGTGAAACATCAGCCTGTGAGGACAGTTGAGGGAGCTGGGGCTTGGAGCTGGGAGCAGAGGAGCCTGAGGGCTGCCCTCACTGCTGGGGATAAAGATGTGCAGGGCTGGAGCCAGGCTCTGCTCAGGGATGGCCAAGGACAGCACAAGGGGCACTGGGGGCAAGCTGGAGCAGAGGAGGTGCCATGGGAACAGGAGGGGAAACTTTGTCCCTGTGAGGGTGCTAGAGCCCTGGAGCAGGCTCCTCCTCTGGAGACTTTCCAAACTCACCTGGATGTGTTCCTGTGTGACCTGCCCTGGGTGCCCTGCTCTGGCAGGGGGGTTGGACTGGCTGATCTCTGGAGGTCCCTTCCATTCTGTGATCCTATAAAACATAAAGCCATTATGTTGTTCTCTTCCAGGGGGACAACCTTGGGCTTTGATACTTGAGTAAGAGAGGGAATCAGGTGCTGAGGATGCTCAGCTGTTGACAGCAGGGGCAGAATTTATTTCAGACTCTGCCTTTACACTGCTGCACTGTTCCTCCTTTGTGAAGGAGCTACTAGGAACAAATGCTTAGGCACAATATAGACAATAAAGACCAAACCACCTCCTGAACTTCTCCTGCATTTCCATTCCATTTGGCAGTTCAGCATTGATGACTTGAAAGCTCAGCCCAATCAGACAACCTTTTGGGATGGAGTAAGGAACTATCAGGTAAGGAGCACATGTCAATGATGGGAGTTACTGAACTAGAACAAGAGGTGTCTGTTCCCACAGGTAACTCATTCCCTTTGCCTGGAGGATCTCCTTCTGAGGCACTCAGCCTGGTTTTACAGGTGCATTTGGAAGGGAGTCAGAGAGCCAGGCCAGGTTGCATGTGGCTCTGGACAACCTGATCTAGTGGGAGGTGTCCCTGCCCATGGCAGGGGGGTTGGAACTTGATGATCCTTGAGGTCCCTTCCAACCCTAACAATTCTGTGATTCTGTGAGTCAAATCTCCTGCTTAATTGTGTCTAGGTCAAGTTAGGTTGAGGCTGGGTCAAGTCACCCAGGTGTTCTTTAGCTGCCACCAGCCTTTATTTCCCTTGGCACCTTTTAGCAAGTCTGTACTTACCCAGGCACTGAGCCCTGTCAGTGTACAGCTTTCCATTCCACGCTCCCAATCTGCATGGGCTTATCCCCTGTGTATGATCTCCTCTGCTGCCTGGTTGCTGACAGCCAAGTCAAGTCTTCTGCTGTCTCTGAAGGGGGGTGGTTAAGCTGTTCAGTTCCCACACACCTTCAGCAGGATCTTGCTCTTTAGCCTTGTTTTAATTTGTGTCATTGCAGCACAAAACATCTCTGTGACAGCTGTAGGAAACCTTACCTGAGTAGCTCTAAGCACCTTGCTTGTTAGTTCTTGTTCCTAGCTGCTGGTAATGAAACTCCAAGAGCTTGATACAAAGAGCTCAAAGTCTCCTTTTTACACCTGACAGGCAAGGAATTTCCTGAGAGCCATGAAGCTGGGGCAGCAGGCCTTCTTCTACCACAGCAACTGTAAAGAGCCTGGCATTGTTGCCATTGTCAAGGTGAGTGCCTTCATCTCATTCTGTGTTTTGGGGAGAGAGGGGAAGTGATAATGAATAATTTACCAAATTGCTCATTAGCCCTACTTCTGTCTCAGCACCAAAGGAGTGCAAGAGTTGTCCAGTCTGAGCAGCAAATGAGCCTGGGCCCATTGGTGCCTATCACAGCAAGGCAGACTCAGGTGTCACAGAGACTGACAGCATTGGGACAGGCTGCCCAGGGAGGTGGTGGAGTCTCCATCCCTGGAGGAGTTCAAGAAACCTGTGGCCATGGCACTCTGGGACATGTTTTAGTGGCCATGGTGGTGTTGGGTTGCTGGTTGGACTCAGTGATCTTAGAGGCCTTTTCCAAGCCAAACAATTCCATGCTTCTGCCCAGTTTGACAGTGCTGCCTGTGTTCCTTCCACACTCTCTCCAAAAAGGTGATGATGCTTCTTTAGCAGCCACGCTGCTCTGCAGTGCTTTGACCCAAGAAACATAAAGGAAGGAGAGAAATCTCTCACCATCAGAGTGGAGTTCAGGGAAAGCAAGGCTGGGGTTTGCAGCAGGACTGTTCCTTGTGTCCAGTCACAGCTTGCTGAAGGATGTTTCATGCCCTTTGCTGACTGTGGTTTCTAACTGATTGTCTCTCTTCTCCCCTTCTGCTTCAGATTGTAAAGGAGGCCTACCCTGACCACACACAGTTTGATCAGAAGGATCCTCACTATGATTCCTCCAGCAGGAAAGAGAACCCCAAATGGTCCATGGTAATGTAGTAAACTAAACACCACTGTTTCAAGCTGTGTGTGCAAGCCCAGTGAAGCTAGAAGCCTCTTTCCATCATATTGTACATCTTAAGCTTCTGTCCTGGCCTGCCTGCCCTTTTCTCTCTCAAGGGAAAATCCAGTCCTGATTGTTCTCTCTGCCAGAGGGCTGCCAAAATGTATCTCCTCTAACTTTTTAGATCTTACTTAGGTGCAGAGCTGCCCACCATGCATGGCAGAATTGCAGGTTAGGAAAGAGAAGAAACATCTTTACCACTGTAGAGTTCACAGCAAACAAAGCTGTAGTTCTGAGGCACATCAAATTATAGGGGAGTGACTCTTCAGAGGCTGGCTACATCCCACAGCTTAGTTCTGCATTGTCTGTGCCAAGAGGAATGTGTGTTGCTAGTGCACAGGGCAGGGAGTCATGTAAACAAATCACCTGCCAGCATAGCTGAAAGTTCCTCTAGCCTGGAGCAAGCAAAAGCTTCCACACCATTCCGAGGCAGAGCAAGTCAGCCACCAGCTGCACTTTATGTTCTCTATCCTCACCAAAACAAAACAAAACAAAACAAAACAAAACAAAAAAACAACCAAAAAAACCCCAAAAATCTTTTGGAAGCAATATCCTTCTCCAACCATGCTCCTTGGCCACCCATCCCTTCCCAGGTGGACGTGCAGTTCGTGCGGATGACGAAACGCTTCATCCCCCTGTCTGAGATCAAGGCTCACCACCTGGCACACAAAGCAGCTGGAGGGCCCCTCAAGAACATGATGCTCTTCACAAGGCAGCGGCTGTCCATCCAGCCACTGACACAAGGTAGGAACCTTCTTCTTGGTGCCAGTCCCTCTGACAGTCTCACAGGAGATCAGAGGTTGGAAGGGACCTCCAGAGATCATCAGGTCCAACCCCTCTGCCAGAGCAGCATCACTTAGGGGAGTCTGCACAGGAATGCATCCAGGTGGGGTTTGAAAGTCTCCAAAGAAGGAGACTCCACAACCCCCCTGGGCAGCCTGTTCCAGTGCTCTGTCACCCTCACTGTAAAGAAGTTTCTCCTCATGCTGAGGTGAAATCTTCTATGTTCAAGTTTGAACCCAGTGTTCCTTGTCTGATCACTGTGAACCACCAAAAAGAGCCTGGCCCCCTCCACTTGACACCCAACCCTCAGATATTTATAAACATTGATCAGATTCCCTCTCAGCCTTCTCTTCTCCAGACTAAACAGCCCCAGGGCTCTCAGTCTCTCTTCATAGGGAGATGCTCAAGTCCCCTAAGCATCCTCATGGCTCTCTGTGGGATTCTCTCCAGGTCTCTCAGGCAGCCCTCACTCAGAGAGCTTACCCCACCTGCAACACTGCCTCCAGTTCTGGGGCCCCCAGCACAAGAGGGATATGGAACTCTTGGAGAAGGTCCAGAGGAGGCCACAAAGATGATCAGAGGGCTGGAGAACCTTCCCTGTGAAGACAGGCTGGGAGAGTTGGGGCTGTTCAGCCTGGAGAAGAGAAGGCTCCAGGGAGAACTTAGAGCAGCCTTACAGTACCTGAAGGGGACTACAGGAGAGCTGGGGAGGGACTTTGAACAAGGGCTGGGCGTGCCAGGATGAGGGAAAATGGCTTTGAGCTGGGAGAGGGGAGATTAAGACTGGAAATGAGGAAGAAATTCTTTAGAGTAAAGGTGGTGAGACACAAGAACAGGTTGCCCAGGGAGGCTGTGGATGTCCCCTCCCTGGAGGTGTTCAAGGCCAGGCTGGATGAAATCCTTGAGTGACCTGGGCTGGTGGGAGGTGTCCCTGCCCATGGCAGGGGGTTGGAACTGCATGAGCTTTAAGGTCCCCTCCAACCCAAACCATTCTATGATTCTATGAATCGCTGAACTTGGAAGTTCCACTTACAGCTTTTTCTTCCTTACCTTTTCAATGCAGAAGAATTTGATTTTGTATTGAGCCTGGAAGAGGAAAAGCCACAATAAGAAACCGACAGCAGCACAGCTTCTCCCCAGCCTGCTGATGCCACTAACCTAGTGTAACCCTCAAGTCTCCTGGCTGAAACACAGCAACCAGAACCTGCCTGCACACAACTTGTAGCCCTTGTCCTGACACTGTTAGTTCTGCTTATTTTTAAATAAAGCCTTTTGGAATCACTTACAGCTTCCAGTTCTTCATAGTGGGGAAGATCTGCACTTTATCTCTTCCTGAAGAGCCACAGAGGTTCATTCTCCTTGAGGATACTTACTGCAGGATCCATGGGCTGCAGAGGGATGTTTTTGTACAGAAAGGTATCACTAGGCTGTTGCCTGGAGCAAGAAAATGGAGATCTAATCCACTGGAACAAGTTGCCCAGGGAGGTTATGGATGTCCCTTCCCTGGAGGTATTCAAGGCCAGGCTGGATGAAGCCTTGAGCAACCTGGGCCTAGTGGGAGGTGTCCCTGCCCATAGGAAGGGGGTTGGAACTGGTGGCCTTTAAGGTCCCTTCCAACCTAAAGCATTCCATGAAGCTATCAAATCTATGTGCACACCTTGCAAAGCAGATCACAGTTACCTTCCTGCAGGTACAAAACTTCCCATCAGGGAAATGGGGAAAATAAAGCTGAGTTTTAAGCTATGTGGGTCTTCCACTTTCTAAGCAGTGACATAACTTAAAAGAAAGACCAAGGATTTATAAAAGAGAACAAAAGGCAAAACTCCATCAGCACGGTCGGAGGGCTGCACAGTATGGCACTAAACAAAAATGCCTTCATAGTGTGAAAAAAAAAAACAAAAAACAACCCCAAAGCAACAACAACCAGACCCCAGGCCAGGCAATATAAACCATATCAGACAAACTCATGCACAGCATTTGACAGCCAGGGCTGGCTCTTTTTAATTGAAGGGACAAAACCCCCCGAGTTTTAAAATACAGCCATTGAAAAGACAACGAATTAAGAAACATGTAAACACAGCAGAGGCTTAATTACAGGTTGCACTGCTTGGTTTAGTACTTGCACACTCCCCCCCTGGCTGACTCTGCCTGGGAGAGAGGAAAAGATCCAAGTAGTGAAGAGAAAACCACCCAGCTGGGGGACACACGACTGCTGGAGTGGTGTCTGCCCCTCCCCATGCTAATGAAATGCTCTCCTGAAGTACCTTGTCCTGGAGTGACCTCAGGCTTCAACTGCTCTCTAAGGATGCTCAGCACATCTGCTCCACCCCAGACACACACAGAGGGCCCTGCTGGCTCACAGGTGGCAGTGGTCCAGGGAGAGGAAGTAGAAATGGGGGTCACTCCTAAATTCTGGTTTCACAAGGAGGGGACACAGGAGAGAAGGGCACAAATAGGGGAAAACAAACCAAAACCCCAGGCTCATGCACCTTTTCCAAGTAGCCCCTCCAGATGTTTAATAATCTCCTTACATTGCCTTGACAGTCAATTTTCTTATACCCAGGACTGATCCTGTTGGGCCAGTAAACAAAACACTCCTGGAATGCAAAGACATCTTCATCCATGGGGTTTCTCCACCACCACATGGCCTCCAATCCAGAGGAATAGCCCCAAAAAGTAGGTGGGATGGGAGTCGAGGGAAGGCTAGAGGAGGGTTAGGGATGCTGCTGTGCTCAGCTTAGCTACATGTCACAGGTTGAGCTGACACCATGATGGATGTCTGCTGTCCCCAGAGGCTCCCAAAGGGAGCTCTGCTTGTCTCTGAAGGATTGTGAGCTGCCACAGCATGGGTGGCTCCCCCCAGGCAGAGGGGGAGTTGAGTGAGTGTCAAAAGCAGCACCCAGATTCCTTTGCCACCTGAGACCTGCAGCAGGCCACCCACCCCTTGCCCTGGCCTACCAAGGTAGTTGTCCAGAGCAAGCTTTTGCTTCAGCCTCAGGAAGACAGGGCTGCAGCCTACAGCACAGACTTCTCAGGCAAGGAAAAGCCACATCTTCACTGTCAGAGAGCAGAAACAGGGTGTGACACAAGCATTCAGCAGAGATGAGATCATTAGTGTCCTCTACAACAGACTGGCCAGCTCTACTAACAACCACAACCTTACACATGGTGAGTAAAAGATAACTGACTTTGGCAAGCAGAAACACACATTTATCACTGAAATACAGTAGCTGTCTTAGTACAGAAAAAGCTTCCCTTCCCCACCCAGGCCCCACTCCCTCCACCAGCACAAAGCAGAAGATACTTTCATTTCCCAGCTGCAAGACAAGGATTCTACATTCAGCTGTAGTACAGAGGCTGAGGACATTCATTCCGGAGTCAAAAGGAAGCTGGGCAAAACCCCAGCAAGCCACAAACTCCCAGGGAAGTCCAGAGCAATCCCACTTGGACAGAGCTCATATCCCAGCACTTATTACAGGCTTGTTTCACCACCTGGCAGGAGGACTGACCACCTGCTTCCTTGAAGGACATCTACACAGGATGGATATCCTCCAGACTCAGTCAAACTGGTCTACAAAAGCCACATTTTAATTTTTCACAGAGTGACTCCTGTCTGGGAATGTTCTCCTGATTCTATTTAGCTGAAGACTAAAAGAAGCTTACTTTAGAAAAGAAAAAAACCTGCTGTTCAGGTTCTCAGTTCATGGCATACCCTCAGACCTCACTGGTGACTTCAGCTCAGGCCTCAGGAATGTGTTTCTGCAACCAGAGAGCTCTTCCAGTCGCCTCTTGGCTTCATCTAGCAGCACACACAAGGCCATGAGCTTCTTAGAACAACTGCATCCACTCTGTCCCTGCTGACCCTCACCCCACAGGCACGAGTGTCACACAGAACACCACACATCAGTTTCTGTGCTGTTGTCTGTCCCCACTCCAAAGCCTGCTCTATCACAAGGACACAGACATGAGCAGGGCAGCGTGTGCAGCCTAAGCCCACTCCCCAGACAGTCTCCTTTCCATTTCTCACCTCCCAAAACTCTCCTCCAGACCTCTCACTGCTGGTCTGCCCCTGCTCTGCAGCAGCAGCCGGCACCCAGGGGAGTGCTGCAGCCACAGTCCGGATCTCAGGGGCGCTCAGGCAGCTGCCAGGACAAGACAAGGAAGGCACTGCTCTTGGCCAGGAGCCTTCCTGCCCCTGCTCCTTGCCCACCCAGTAGCACTGGGACCTTCACTGCTCTGCCCTACCTGTGCCACCTCCACCTCCTCCACTCACATGCAGCCACAGCAAAGGGCACAACCACGCCTGCTGCCCACGCTCCATGGCTGCCTGGACCCCAGGACTGAGCCAACTGTGCTACCTCACTGCTTGTGACAAGGAAGCCAACAGCAGCAAGGGGAGGAAGGGCAGGCAGCGAGGGACTAGCACTGAGCCACTTCAAGCAGGCCACACCTCAGTCTCTGACTCCCTCCTCTACCTTCCAGCCATCACTTCATCGTTCTCCTTCACAAAGATTTCAGAAAGGCAAGAAAAAAACCAAAAGTCTCCATCCTAGAGAGCCCCCAGGCAGCCTCCTCAGCGCTGGCAAAGGAGCAGCAGATTTGGCCTTCACTTGCTCTCTCCCTCCCCATCGCCACGCTGAAAGGCTCCCGGGGCAAGGAGGAGATCAGGCAGCTCCGCAGCCTCCGGCCCTCAGCCCAGAGAGAGCTGGTGGCTCGGGAAGCACTGAGGTCCCTTCAGCTCTGCAGCTCACCTGGCCCTCCCCTCCCCTCCCCACCCTGTGAGTCCTTTTGAAGAAAGGAATTAAGTCAAAAACGGATATTTATTGTCATCAAGTCTCTGAAGTGTTTGTGTTTTGTTTTCTTTCTTCCTCCTTGCTGCTGTCCCCCACCGGCTCCCCAGCAGCCTTCCTCTGTGTGGCCACTCACTGCCGGCCGTTGTTCTCTGGGGGCTGGCTGGGGGTCTTGGCCTCGGGGTGCGAGGAGGTCCCCTCAAAGCGCTGCGAGGCGATGGCTGCTTGGTGGGACATGCTCTTCCTCACTATGTCTCCTTTCCTCCACAGCACCACCTCCTGTAGCAACACAGCCAGGGGCAGGGGCTCGTCAGGGCTTGTTGAGACCTTCTCCTGGCCCCACCCAGACCCCCAGGCTGAAGGAGGCTGCCAGGGCAGCAGCCTGCACCCAGTGAACTCGGCCCACGCTGGCAGGTTCCACCCGCAGCCATGCACATCAGGCCACTTGCAGTGGCAAGCAGAGGTCTTGCAGTGCAGCCTGCCTGAAAATCAGGGTAGAGCCCAAATTCCGGGTAGATCCATGGGATCTGTGGTAGTTTTAGGCTCTTCTCTCTCCCTTTTCCCTTGTCCAGTGGAGGGGGGAAGCTATTGGTAGCCCCTGGTTTTGTCCAGGGGTGTTCTTTTGTTGTTTATAAACACATATACATATTGCATATTTTGTACATATTCATTTTATTTCATATTTCTAGATTTTAGTCTTGTTTGTAAAGAGAGCTTCATTTGCTTCCATTTGAGCTGGTCTGGCAATTTTTTTGGGGGGGAGAGGGGGTAATTCCAACCCACCACACAGAGGCAACCCACTGGACCTCTAGGACAGCTCTGTCCTCTTGCTGTTGGCTACCACACTGGAACTGATAATGTGGTTGAGGCCCCATCCCTGAAGACATTCAAGATCACTTGGTGTGGCCCTGAGCAGTCTGATCTACTTGCCTGCAGGGGGGTTGGGCAAGATGACCTTTGAGGGTCCCTTCCAACCTGAAGCCATCTGTGAAGCACAGAAGCTCCACCACTGGGCAGCAGAGCAAAAAGGAAGTCTCAGGTGGGCACTGTCTACATATATCCCCAGCACCACCTGCATCTGACCTGCATGGACCAGACCACCTGCACACTCTGTCATCCATCTAATCCTTACAGCCAATCAGAAACATGATTCTCCCCCCTAGGAATCCCAACTTCCCAGGATCTCAGAACCACAGAATTGTCAGGGTTGGAAGGGACCTCAAGGCTCAGCCAGTGCCAACCCCTCTGCCATGGGCAGGGACACCTCACACCACAGCAGGTTGCTCACAGCCACATCCAGCCTGGCTGCAAAACCCTCCAGGGATGAGGCTTCCACCACCTCCCTGGGCAACCTGTGCCAGTCTCTCACCACCTTCATGGGGAAAAACTTCTTCCTAACATCCAATCTGAATCTACCCAGTTCTACTTCTGCTCCATTCCCCACATCCTCGTGGCACAGTGTCCCAGGAAGAAGTGGGAGCTGCTTCTCACCTGCTGTTTAAAGTAGCGTCTCTCCTCCTCGTCGATCAGCACCAGGTTGAGGTAATAACGCACCGAGAACTTCTTGTTGATGTCCCTCATCGTTGGAGTCAGCTCATAGCCAGCCAGAAAGAGCCTGATGGGAATGGACTCCCCTGCAAGGTGCAGAGAACCATCAGCACAGATGCAAACTAGGAGAGCAGCATCAAAAATCTCACTGGGCCACAAACTTTGTGACTGTCTCCACAAGTGGAGGTAAGACAAAGACCTCAAGACCCTTCAGAAATCAGCAGGCATGGTCCATACCCAGATCCTGCTCTTGCTGACAGCTGTTCCCTCTCCACTTATTCATAGATTCATAGAATGGTCTAGGCTAGAAAAGACCCTGAAGATCATCCAGTCCCAACCCCCTGCCATGGGCAGGGACACCTCCCACCAGCCCAGGTTGCTCAAGGCCTCATCCAGCCTGGCCTTGCACACCTCCAGGGAGGAGGCATCCACAACCTCCCTGGGCAACCTGTTCCAGTGTCTCACCCATCACTTATCAACACAGGACTCATTTGTGACCTGCATCAAGACAGCACTGCAGGAAAAAAAAAAAAAGAGTAAGGAGACATTTTCTCTGGGAGGTGACTCTGCTGGGCAGCAGAACTGCAAAACAAGTGGCACAGGAGATTGGCACAGAGCTAGAACACCATCTTTCTGCTCCAAGTTGCAGCAATGCCAGCTGGTGGCCCATGCCAACAGGGAATTTAGATCTATTCCTGGTTCTGCCACTGCTTCATCAAAAGAATTAAATCACTGCAACTCATTTGGCCTCAATCCCCCCCTCCTCCTCCGCCCAGCACACCAGAGCAGGGGATCTCATTTAATCACTTAGAAAAACTGCTGTGTGCTGCTACTGAGCACACAGATCACAGTCACAGAATGGGAGGGCTCAGAAGGGACCTCTGAACATCACCCAGTCCAAGCCTCCTGCCAGAGCAGGGTCACTCAGGGCAGGTCACACAGGAACACAGCCAGATGTCTCTTGAAAGTCTCCAGAGAAGGAGACTCCACAACCTCTCTGGGCAGCCTGCTCCAGGGCTCCAGCACCCTCACGCTAAAGAATTTTCTCCTCATGTTGAGGTGGAACTTCCTGGGTTCCCGTTTGTGTCCATTGCTCCTTGTCCTGTCACAGGACACCACTGAAAAGAGCCTGGCCCCTTCCTCTGGACACCCACCCCTCAGATATTTATAGACATTAATAAGATCCCCTCTCAGCCTTCTCTCCTCCAGTCTAAACACCCCCAGGACTCTCAGCCTTTCTTCACAGGAGAGATGTTCAAGAATCAGACTGAAGATGCTGCAGGACTCATATTCCCTCCCCAAAAGACATCAGAAGAGGAACTCTGAAGGGTTCCTCTGCCTCCTCACCTCTGACAGGTGCCCCATCCATGATCTCATATTTAGCTATTGTGTCATTCTCATGGTAGACGTTGGGCCCAGTCCCTGTTGTTTCTCTCTTGATGATGTCTATCTCCATGTGTTTGATCTTGATCCGCACCAGCAGGAAGTAGATCTTCCCAACAATCACATCTTTTAAATGATACCTAGCAAGGAGAAGAAGAAAGCACCACAATCAAACACTGCACAGCAGGCCAGCACTCAAGACTTTTGTTTCTTTTCTCAGGCACTTGGCTTTTGTCTGCGGCCCCAGCTGGAAATTTCCAGTGGGAACCACCTCCACTAAGGCTGCTGCAAACAGCACCTCCTCTTTCATCCTCTGGCCTTCTGCAAATCAACAGGAGCAGGTAGCAGGATCAAGATGAAACCAGAATTTCAGGCTGAAGATCTGCAAGAAACCCCTGAGACAGCAAAAGCCTCCAAACCCAATTTTTTAGGTCAATTAAAACTAACCCAGATGTTACACTGCAGAGAGAGATATGCTAGCATCAGCATTAGAAATATTCTAAAATAGTTGTTTCCAGCTTCTGGGCCTGAATTAAGGTCAGCCTTGAGCTGTGTTGTCTTGGAAAGAGCCAATGTTCTACTGTGAAGATGCTTGGCAATAGCTGAGGACACAGGGAATGTGCAGTCCCTGCAACAGCCTCCCACAATAAGCCACAGCTGTTGCTTCCTGCTCTTTGGTCCAGAGAACACATCAATGGGGCAAGGAGAGGAACTCCCAGATCCTCAGCCAGCATCTGACCTGGCTGCCAGCCTTGCTGGAGCACAGCAACCAGGAATCCCCTGGAGGACCACAGGCAGACTTCCAAACCAAGCTGGCCCCTGTAAGTGCATCACTCCCCACGGCCTCTGGCTTGCTCTTGAGGCAACTTACTTGGACTTGTTATACTCAAACTCGATGTGCAGGCAGTCCTCAATCCCCACCTCCATCTTGATGGAGGAGTTGAGCTCAGGGTAGGTGCTCAGAGTGTGCACGACAATGTCCATCTCCTTCACCACATCGTTCAGCCGCCGGCTGACCGTCGCTCGCAGGAAATACCTGCAAGGAGAGTCCCCTCTTAGGGCTGCACAGGCAGCAGCTGGCACCAAGCAGGGAGGGGCAAGGGGCTGACAGGATGTGTGGCGGGTTGAAAATTTGCAAGGTACAGCCTAAAAAACTACCACAGGATGGCACTGGGCTGGCCAAGCTGCCCTACTGCTCCAGGTAACTACTGGAGAGAGTTCAACACAGGACTATGAATGGATGGTGAAGGGACTGGAGCTCAGGAGGACAGGCTGAGAGCCCTGGGGCTGTTTAGTCTGGAGAAGAGGAGGCTGAGAGGGGATTTGATCAATGTCTATCAATATCTGAATGGTGGCAGTCAAGAGGATGGAGCCAGGCTCGTTTCAGTGATACCCAGTGATAGGATGAGGGGCAATGGACATAAACTCAATCCCAGGAAGTTCCAACTCAACACAAGAGAAAACTTCTTTGCTGTGAGGGTGCTGGAGCCTTGGAGCAGGCTGCCCAAAGAGGTGGTGGAGGCTCCTTCTCTGGAGAGCTTCAAAACCTGCCTGGACATGTTCCTGTGCGACCTGCCCTGGGTGATCCTGCTGTGCAGGGGTGGGCTGGACTGGATGATCTTCAGAGGTCCCTTCCAACCCCTAACATTCTGTGATTCTATGATACTGGTACCACAGCTTCTGGAGCAGCCAATCCCCCCCACTGGCAAAGCCAGAGGGGCATTTTCAAAGGGAAAAGCAGACTGAGACTTAGACTCTGAGCTCTCAAGCATTTGTGAGCCTGAGTTACCTCAGCACCATTTTGGGGCTGTGAGTAACAGCCTGCACATGTAAAAACCACTGCCCTCTGGCAGGAGATTAGCTCAGCCTCACAGACACACCTCTTGTGCAGCTCCCAGCACTCTCCAACCCCCTCCCCCCTCCCCAAGCCAGGGACTGCACTTCAAGTCAGCTGCAGCACCTAGATGTGAAACACAGCCTCCAACAGACAACCAAGATCCAAGCTGGGCATCTCTTTGCTCACAGAGCACAATTACAGTTGACAAGACTAATTACAAAGCATCAAAAACGTCCCTGCTGGAGACTACAGCAAACAACCTCATTTGGTTTGTGAATTCTCAAAGAAATTAGAAAGGGTTTGGTTGATTCAGATGGGGCTGATTTCTCTTGTCACTTTGATGGGGCAAACCAAGCTCCAGAAAGCCTGATGCATGCTTATGGAAGTAAGAACCTTCAAAGACAGCCTTTGACAGCTCAGCTCACCACAATCAAAACCAACAAGGCTGGTGGGGAACAGCTGAGGGAACTGCAGGTGTTTAGTCTGGAGAAGAGGAGGCTGAGGGGAGACCTCATTGCTCTCTACAGCTCCCTGAGAGGAGGTTGAAGTGAGGTGGGGGTTGTTGTCTTCTCCCTAGTATCAGCAAATAGGAGGAGAGGAAAAAGGTCTCCATTTATGCCAGGGGAGGTTTAGGTTGGAGATGAGGAACAATTTCTTCGCTGTGAGAGTGGTCAGGGATTGGCACAGGCTGCCCAGGGAGGTGGTGGAGTCCCCATGCCTGGAGGTGTTCAGAAACCTGTGGCCATGGCACTCTGGTTTAATGGCCATGGTGGGTGGTGTTGATGGCTGGACTTGATCTTGGAGGTGTTTTCTAACCCCAACAATTCTGTGATAAGTTTGCAGGGATGTCTGGGAACAGATGCTGCACTCAAGTGCCACCCTGCTGCACATCAGCACTTGCACTGCACTCCAGCACCACCCTGCTGCACATCAGCACTTGCACTGCACTCCAGCACCACCCTGCTGCACATCAGCACTTGCACTGCACTCCAGCACCACCCTGCTGCACATCAGCACTTGCACTGCACTCCAGCACCACCCTGCTGCACATCAGCACTTGCACTGCACTCCAGCACCACCCTGCTGCACATCAGCACTTGCACTGCACTCCAGCACCACCCTGCTGCACATCAGCACTTGCACTGCACTCCAGCACCACCCTGCTGCACATCAGCACTTGCACTGCACTCCAGCACCACCCTGCTGCACATCAGCACTTGCACTGCACTCCAGCACCACCCTGCTGCACATCAGCACTTGCACTGCACTCCAGCACCACCCTGCTGCACATCAGCACTTGCACTGCACTCCAGCACCACCCTGCTGCACATCAGCACTTGCACTGCACTCCAGCACCACCCTGCTGCACATCAGCACTTGCACTGCACTCCAGCACCACCCTGCTGCACATCAGCACTTGCACTGCACTCCAGCACCACCCTGCTGCACATCAGCACTTGCACTGCACTCCAGCACCACCCTGCTGTGGATCAGCACTTGCACTGCACTCCAATACCACCCTGCTGCACATCAGCACTTGCACTGCACTCCAGTACCACCCTGCTGCACATCAGCACTTGCACTGCACTCCAGTGCCACCCTGCTGCACATCAGCACTTGCACTGCACTCCAGTGCCACCCTGCTGCACATCAGCACTTGCACTGCACTCCAGTGCCACCCTGCTGCACATCAGCACTTGCACTGCACTCCAGTACCACCCTGCTGCGGATCAGCACTTGCACTGCACTCCAGTACCACCCTGCTGCACATCAGCACTTGCACTGCACTCCAGCACCACCCTGCTGCACATCAGCACTTGCACTGCACTCCAGCACCACCCTGCTGCACATCAGCACTTGCACTGCACTCCAGCACCACCCTGCTGCACATCAGCACTTGCACTGCACTCCAGCACCACCCTGCTGCACATCAGCACTTGCACTGCACTCCAGTACCACCCTGCTGCACATCAGCACTTGCACTGCACTCCAGTGCCACCCTGCTGCACATCAGCACTTGCACTGCACTCCAGCACCACCCTGCTGCACATCAGCACTTGCTCACTGCACAGAGCCCCAGCTGGGGTCAGCACGGGGAGGGGACTCACCTCAACTTCACGTTCTGCCCCGTGTAGGACTCGTAAGGTTTCTCCACGTGTGTGAACTCAAAGTCAAAGGTCTGTGACTGAGTGAATTCCCCAGGCCTGGCCAGGTCTTTCACCAGAGACACGAACTCGTGGTGGTTCCCTCGGTCATAGTAGAGCTCTGGGAAAAGAGAAGCCCAGGGTAAGCAGTGATGCTTAACCCCACACAACACAGTGAGGAAAGGCAGGAGGATTCACAGCTATGAGCAACTCTCTTCTCCAGATCACTGCTTCCTTCACCACTCTTCTGAGAACCTACCAGGGGAGCCTGTGGCTGCAGCACACTGCACTTGTTCACTGCTCTCCATCGGAGCCAGGTGCAGGCCAGGTCTTTCCTGCCTGGAACAGGAATTACAACAAATCATGAACTGGGCTTGCCTCAGAGTGGACACAGGTCACCCATCATCAATATTAGTTATGGTCAGGCTGCCTGGGGAGAGGAGCCAGCAGCTCATCCAACCCTTTCCAATGCTTTTCTACACAACATTCCAGGCCTGGACCGTTCTGTGATTCTCTGATTGCCACTGCAAAGAGAGGGAAACACCTCAGTGCCTCTCTAGTACAGCAAACAGTGAGAGCACTAAACCAAGGCCCTAAGAACCTTCTTCCCCTTCCTGCTCATCCTTTGACAACAAAGAGTTGCAGGGGTATTGACTGGGGGAAAAAGTAATGGTGGAGACCCTCAGTGTCTGCTGGAGCAGGTTGAGAGAGGAGCAACAAAGCTGGGGAAGGGTCTGGAGAACAGGGCTGGGGAGAAGCAGCTGAGGGAACTGGGGGTGTTCAGCCTGGAGAAGAGGAGGCTGAGGGAGACCTCATTGCTCTCTACAGCTCCCTGAAAGGAGGCTGGAGTCAGGTGGAGGTTGGTCTCTTCATCATAGTATCAGAGGATAGAAGAAGAGGAAATGGCCTGAAATTGTGTCAGGGGAGGTTAAGGCTGGAGATGAGGAACAATTTCTTTGCTGCCAGAGTGGTCAGGGATTGAAAGAGGCTGCCCAGGGAGGTGGTGGAGTCCCCACTCCTGGAGGTGTTCAAGAAACCTGTGGCCATGGCACTTGGGGCCAGGGTTTGGTGGCCATGGTGGGGTTGGGTTGCTGGTTGCACTCAATGATCTCTGAGGCCTTTTCCAACCGAAGCAATCCTGTGATTCTAACTCTGCAGAACACCAGTGCTCAGTGCACGACTCCCCAGTGTGTGGGGAGGCAGCTGAGTCAGCTGTTCCACCAGCACCTTCACAGCCATGTGAACACCATGAGGGAAGAGCATTCAGCTCTGGGAGCACTGTTCAAACCAGCTCAGGTACCCAACATGGTCATGTTGCTTCAGCTTTCCCCACAGGCTCCTTGCATCAGCAGGAAACAATTGCAGGTTTCCTCCCTTCACGACAGCAAACCTCTCTGCACTCCCAGAGAGTTTTCTCCCCCAAGCCAAAGCAACAGAAGCTTAAAACTCCTCAATCTGCATTTAACAGCTCAGTGTTGGACACAGCCATCAATGAAACCTGCCCTTCCCAAGCCTGTGTGACTACAGGACACCCACACAGCCCTTCTCAGAGGCCAAGCCTTAGCCAATCTGATATGGTTAGATGAGGCAACAAACCCTGAAGTCATCAGGCAATCATCTCCACACCAGCTCAGTGTCAGCACTAAACGCTGCAGAGGAGGCTTCTGAGAGGAATTAGCAGGAGCTGGGAGGAAGTCTCAGTTCTCTGCTCTCCTTGAGATGCAAGATGAGGCTTCAGCTTTTAAGTGATGGCTGCTCCTCACCCCCCTCTGCTCACCTTATCTCTCTAATGGAAGTACTGGCAGCAGAACTCCCCTGGCTTACGCACAACAGCCCAGGGCCATCCAGCCCTTCAGGCTGGGCAGGCAGGTGACAGAAATAAACCCACTCTGCACTGAATATGTGGCCACTGAGAGGAAAGTGACAGGGAGAAGCCACGTGTCACAGGGGGAAAAAAAAAAAAAAAAAAAAAAAAGAGCAACAGATCATCTTGCCACACAATGCAAGCAAGGGGAGGCAAATGTCACCGCGCTGGAGTTCTCTGCTGCCTGGGAAGGGCACAGATTGGAGCTCTGCAGCCTTTAGAAGAGGAAGGATTGTTGATGGTTCCCACACTCTAGAATGTCAAACAGCTACAAGCTGTGATTTCAGGTGAAAAAAATGGAATTGGCAACGTTTTGGTGGCATGCTCAGGATGCAGCAACCACAGGCAAACTGCAACCTGACAATGGTTCTGTGCTCACTGGGAGCCCTGCAGGCTCACAGACTGGATTCTGCTCCCCAGTCTGGAACAGCCACTGGGAAGAAATTCTTTAGAGTGAGGGTGAATGCCCTCTCCCTGGAGGTGTTCAAGACCAGGCTGGATGAGGCCTTGAGCAACCTGGACTGGTGGGAGGTGTCCCTGCCCATAGCAGGGGGTTAGGACTGGATGAGCTTTAAGGTCCCTTCCAACCCAAAAATCTATGATGGGCAAAAGGAAAGGCTAATGTGTGACCACAGCAGCTCCTAACACACCCTGCTTGGGCAATACTGTGAATTCAAAACAGTTGTTCTAAACATGTCTGGCAGAAAAGTCTTCCAAAATGGGTCTGAGAGGCAGCTGAGGCAGCACAGAGGATACAGAATGGAGCAGAAAGAAAGGTTTGTGCTTAATTTCCCCTGACAAGCACCATCAAACAGCAGAAGGTCATAAGCTAGCTCCTGAAGCACAGGCTCACTTCTGCTCCATGGCTTACAGGCTCTGCCCCTTTCTTCCCACAAGCAGTGTCACACAAAAGTGAGGCCAGCAAAACCATTACACAGCAGCATGGGGGCCATGTGGGACAACCTGGAGATCACCTCCCTGCACCCCAAGATCTGCAATGCAAAGGCTGGTGGCCCACAGCTTGGGCAGTGACTTTGAGGGTGAAACCTGAGTCCAGAGGACCCCAGACATGAGGTATCTCATGAGCTGAGCTCAGCCACACCGCTGGGAACATCCTGAACTCAGTTTGGTTTGTGGGACTCAGGCATGGCCATGAAACACGGACATCTCCACTTGGATGGAAGATTGGGTGTGCAGCTACCCTTCCCCTAAGAAGCAGGAAATATCAAATCTCAATTGGTGCACACACAGATGGACACAAGAAGACCTCATTGCTCTCTACAGCTACCTGAAAGGAGGTTGGAGTGAGGCTGGTGTTGGTCTTTTCTCCCAAGTAACTAACAACAGGACAAGAGGAAAAGGCTTCAAGCTGCACCAGGGGAGGTTTAAGTTGGAAATCAGGAACAATTTCTTTGCTGCAAGAGCGATCAGGCATTGGAACAGGCTGCCCAGGGAGGTGGAGGAGTCCCCATCCCTGGAGGTGTTCAAGAAATACGTGGCCATGGCACTGTGGCACATGGTTTAATGGCCATGGTGATGCTGGCTTGGACTCAACTCTCAGAGGTCTTTTCCAACCATAATGACTCTATGCTAAGTTGTGCACAGCTTGAACTCACCCAACCAACCATGCAGGGATGTGTGGGCACTCACTCAGAGGTGAATAAAGGAAGGAATCAGCCCAGCTGAGGCCCTAGACCCACAGAAAACCAATCTCTGTGTTGGGGGACAGGGGTTAGGGAGGTGCAGCTGCTGATTTGAGCTGTAGGGGCAAACCCCACCATCCTCAGCAGAGCCACTGCTTCCCTAACTGAACTGGATGGTCTCTAATGTCCCTTCCAACCCCAACCACTCTATGAATCCCCAGGCACACCAGCAATGCACACAGCTTGTACAGCTGTGAAGGGAGAGCTTGGGAACCCCACCTGGGAGCTGGTGCTGCCGGGATGTCCAGACTCAGACCTGCAGGTGCAGGATGGGAACCCAGTTTCATCCCACCTCCCTCCGAGCCTGTGCGTTCCAGGGCTGAAATCAGTGGCCGAGAAATAGGGCGAGAGAAAAGTGACCTGGAACGGGCTGGAGATCCCTTCCTCCTGCCAGGGCTGGACCCTGAAAGGGTTGCCCAGAGGGGTTGCCAGCTCGCACGGAGGGTGGGCTACCGGGCATTCTCCGTGCCGCTCGGGAGCGAGCGTAACCTACTTGGCAGCAGCACTGCTTTCCGTGCCGCCGGGCACGGCGATGCTGCCCGGTTCTCACCGCCCTGCGTGCGAACCACCAGCGCTGAGAGGCCGAGAGGGATCTGCCAGCCCCCGCGCAACGCGACCGAGCTGGGAAGGCACCCGGGACGGGATGTCACGCACCGAAGCGCCACTCCCAAGCCCGGGCTACCCCCGGGACCGGCTCACCCCGCAGCAGGCCGGCTCCCCGTGCCCCTCTCACCGATCTGCCCGATGAACTCCACTTTGATGCCCTGGTGTTCCAGCCGCCTGTGGGGGTTCTTGAGGGTGAGGACGACCCGCCCAGAGACGGTCTCTCCGTCGTAGAAGAGGAAATATTTCTCCTTCTTGCCTTCCTCCGTCTTGTGCTCCACACGCCGCCGGCTCTCGGCGTCGCTGAGCACCAGCTCCAGCTCCGGGGTCTGCCCGAACCCGAAGAAACTCATGGCAGCGGGAGAGCAGGGCCCCCGCGGCCCCGCTGGCAGCTCGGCGGATCCCGGCTTGCCCGCAGGCACCACGGACAGAGCTCTGCGGCGGCGGGCGGCAGATCAGCCTCGGCCCCCTCGGATACGGAGCTGCCGCGCAGGGCGGCGAGCAGCACGGCGGTGACAGCGGCCCCGCGGCCGGCACTCAGGGCAGGGCCAGGGCGGCAGGGAGGGAGTTGGGGGGCCGCAATGCGGCAGGGACGCCGGGGCCGGGGAGGCAGCGGCGGCGGCGGCGGCGGATCCCTGCGGCCCGGCTGCCGCTGGAGGGAGCCCGGAGCGGGCGCGGCTCCGCAGCCCTGCGAGCGCTGCCTCCCCGTCTCGCCGCGCCGAACGCTGCCGCCGTCCCGGGCCGCGGAGCCGCGCACCGCGCATGCGCCGCCGGGCCGGACACCGGACCCACGGTCGCGCAGGCGCCACCCGCCTCCCGCCCCGGCCCTCCTTCCGGCGGGCGCGCATGCGCGACGCTCCGACCGGAGGGGGAGGCGGGGCCAGGGGTAGGCAGAGCCAATGGCGGCAGCCGCTCTGGTTGCTTCCGGGAGCGGGGCGGGCTCCGCGTGGTGATTGGCTGCGGGCTGCGGACAGGCGCGATTGGCCGGTTCAAAGAGATCGGCGGAGGGAGGATGGCGGTAGATCGGTTGTTGCGTGCCTTGGAGGAATGGCAGCTGCAGGACGTGGGCACAGGTAGGGGAAGGGGCGATGAAAGGCAGGGGTAAGCGTAAGGGGAGCCGGTGCGGGTCCCCGCACCGGTGCGGTAACGGCGGGTAGCGTCGCGGCTGGGACTGTCAGCCACCGTCCCCGGGCCTGGGGTCTGCTTCATGGGTTGTTCCGTGTGTGTTCGGAGGTGATTAGGAAACTTGGTTTCTTCCTCTCAGCTTGGGTGAGTACCGTCTGGGATCTGGATTTTACCGAGGTGGATCCCCTGGATTCCCTGATAGCGGAGAGGATCGCGGGAGATGGCCTGGATGCTTTCACCTGCTTTTTCCAGGCCCTGGCACCCTTTACAGCTGACAGCACAGAGGTAAGGTCAGCACACAGAGTCACGAACTGCTTAACACAGTCCCTGAGCTCCTCTGTTGTTTGTGCCCCTCCTGCCTTGACACAAAGCATTGCAGGGCTGCCCAGAATGGTTTTTGTCTTGTGTGCTGCAATGCTTATGAGGAAGGCTTTTCCCAAGGCTGAAACACATGACTGACTATAAAGTAATGTAAATTGTATATAGCATGGTAATTAGAGAATGATGGAATAGTTTTTGTTGGAAGAGACCTTTAAGATCATTGAGTCTGACCATTAACCCAGCACTGCCAAGTCACCACTAAGCCACGTCCCTCGGCACCACATCTGTATGGCTTTGAAACCTGTCCAGGGATGGGGACTCTGCCACTGCTTTAGACAACCTCTTTCATCCCTTTAGGAAAAGAAATCATTCCTCATGTCCAACCTAAACATTCCCTGGGGCAACTTGAGTTTATTTTTTCTTGTTCTGTCCCTTGTTACATTTGATAAGAGACCAAGCTGCACATGGCTCCAACTTCCTTTCAGAGAGTTGTAGAGCCAGAAGGTCTCACTTAAGCCTTCTCCAGCCTAAACTCCCCCAGTTCCCTCAGCTGCTCTTCACCAGCCCTGTTCTCCAGACCATTCACCGGCTTGGTTGCCTTCTCTAGACACTCTCCAGCCCCTCAATGTCAATTCTTAAAAAGATATTTCAAAAAATACCTCTGTGGTGGTTGGTTGCAGTGGCAACTACTAAGAAATGCACAGAAGCTACTTGTAGAGAGCTGTGTTCTCCCAGGATTTCTTGCTATTTGTGTCTTTCCCTTCAGAATATCTGGACCTTGTTTGCTGAACACAACTTCTGCCCTAACACCTTCGTGGCTGTGCTGCACCACTTTGTCCAAACTGGCCAGAACCGAGCAGCTAATGTGCAGCAGAGGCTCCATGCGCTGCACGCAGCTGGGTTGTACTTTGTACTGCTGGAGATCCCAGGTGAGCAAAGGGTTATGCCTCCTCGCTGCTGGATCAAACACTCCTCTGGCAGAATCAGCCTTCCTTCATTTCTAAGAATTCCAGGTGGAGCAAGTGATGGTGTTTGAACTGTCCACTTGATGTCCCTGCAGTCCCTGGGGACCAGGCTCAGGCAGGTTGTTGAGTGCTGAACAGCTGCTGCAGTCTGATAGCAGCTTGGTTCTCCTGTCAGAAAGTGGCTTGATGGCCTCAGCCGGGGTCTGTGTTGCAGTTTGTTTTCTCAGGAGCTCTGACAAGGTCGACAGAGGAGTCAGCAAGGCACACAGTGCTCAAACTCTCTGCTTTTGACAGTAATACTCAGTGAAGGCAGAGCTGATTCCTGCTCTGTAACCAGACAGCATTTCACTGTGCACTGCTTTTAGAATCATCGAATTATTTCAGCTGGTAAAGCCCTCTGGTGCCATTGAGTCCAATCAGCAACCCAACACCACCATGGCCATTAAAACCATGTCCACAATGTTTCTTGAACACCTCCAGGGAAGAGGATTCTACCACCTCTCTGGGCAGCCTGTTCCAATGCCTGACCACTCCTTCAGCATAGAAATTGGTCCTTATCTCCAACCTAACCCTCCCCTGGCACAATTCCAGGTCATTTCCTCCCTTCTGTCACCTGAGACTAGGGAAAAGAGACCAATCCCCACCTCACTGCAACCTCCCTTCAGGGACCTGTAGAGAGCAATGAGGTCTATCCTTAGCCTCCTCTTCTCTAGACTAAACACCCTCAGTTCACTCAGCTGCTCCTCACCAGCCCTGTTCTCCAGACCTTTCCCCAGCTTTGGTGCCTTTCTCTGGACATGCTCCAGCCCTGCAGTGTCCTTGGATTAAGGAGCCCAAAACTGACCCCACTGTTCAAGGTGTGGCCTCACCAGTGCTGAGCAGGGGGGCACCACCACTTCCCTGGTCAGGCTGAGTTGTGAAAACTGAAGCATTGTTGCAAATAACAAGTTCTTGGAATTCTCTCAGGGTCATTCACTGCAATATCCCTTGATATTCAAAGTTCTGGTTTTGCTGATGTGAGTGGTGTGGCACACAAACTGGTGCTGCTACTGGAGAATGTCATTGCTGATGCAGTTGGGCTTTGTTCAAGCAATTCTCTTTTGTCTTGCCCTGAACTTTCCTAGGCTCCCAGGACAGTGCCTTTGTCCTGCCTGTCTCCTTGGCTGGAGCAATGGCCAGATGATTTAATGAGTGTATTTTGTGTGGGAGGTGTCTGATGTTGTCTTCTCTGGCAGGCAGCATAGTTAACCAGCTCTTCCATCAAGTGATGTTTGATAAGTGTCTTTACACCCTGACAAAATGTTGGCCTGGAGAGGTGATGAGGAAAAGGAAGAACAACCACACTCAGAGCACTGTGGGGAGGAACACAAAGAAAGGAAAACCCTGCAGGAATGGCAATGTAAGATGTTTGTGTACTCTCTGCTTAGAAACCTCTATTAATACACAAATTGTTGGCAAGCTGCTTCACTTCTAGGTCAGTGTTATACTCCTCTCTTTTTTCCTACCCGTTTTAATTCTCCACCTTTTATTCAGCACTTCAGCTGTGCTCTTGATCCTTTACCTATTATTAGGAATTTCAAAGGTCTGATGATTCAACATTAGGAGCAGTTCCCTGGCTGCTGACTAATCTAAAAACTGCAGCTTATTTCTCTCTGCCATGTTGTTAGAAAGCTCAGTAGCAGAAGGGGGAAACTAATCTATATCAGCTTCTTCAAGTCAGTATGTGACCAGCTTGCAAATGGTCTTTGTGTTTCCCTGCCAGCTGACTGATGGAGAGTTGAAGGGCTGAATGCTGTGGTTAGCTGCACTCAGCTGCTCCTTCTGACATTTACATGTTGTTATTCAAAAGGAATTGAGGATTACATATTCAGAAATCCTGAGAGAACATCAGCGCTGCAGGGTCATGGCAAGCAAGGGAAGAAGGTCATAGGCATGATGGGAATTGGTTGAGAGGCCTCTCCAAGTGTCAGATTAGAACTCAGATAATTGCCTGCTGCTCTGATGGACTTTCTCACAGAATCATAGAATGGGAAGGGTTGGAAGGGGCCTCTAGAGGCCAAATCAGAATGACCTAGGGCAGGTCACACAGCCATATGGGTCTCGAAAATCTCCAGAGAAGGAGACTCCACAACCTTCTCTGGGCAGCCTGCTCCAGAGCTCCAACACCCTCACAGTAAAGAAGTTTCTCCTCATGTTGAGGTGGAACCTCTTGTGTTCCATCTTCTCCTTAAAAACAAGAACAAGCAGTGTGGAGTTTTCTTTTTTTTTTTATCCAAGTTTCGTCTTTCTGTCTGGTTTGGGGTTTTTTCCTCCCTGTTAAGTGCATTAACTAATCTGAAAGCACAGATTAGATGTTTGGATGTGAAATCCTGCAGGCCCTAGCCTGAGAACTGTGTGAAATGTGCAAAAGAGATTAGCCAGGGCAGTGAGATAGGACAATGCTGTTTCTCTTTTCTGCCAATGCAGAGGGAAGAGATACTGGAAGAGGAGGAGGAAGAGGGCTGTGAAAATGTTTACTTCTCAACGGATGATCTGCTGCAAATTCGCAACTCGGTCTTCTTTCTTCTGAAGAGCTTCTTGAGGCTTCTACCTAAGTTCTCCCTAAAAGAAAAACCTCAGTCTATACAGAACTGCTTGCAGGTAATGAATTCATAGATTCAATGAATGGGTTGGGTTGGAAGGGACCTTAAAGCTCATCCAGCTCCAACCCCCTGCCCTGGTTGCTCATCCAGCTCCAACCTCCCACCAGCCCAGGTTGCTCAAGGTCTCATCCAACCTGGCCTTGAACACCTCCAGGGAGGGTGAATCCACAACCTCCCTGGGCAACCTGTTCCAGTGCCTCACTGCCCTCACTGGAAAGAATTTCTTCCTCATCTCCAGTTTGTCTCCCCTCCTCCAGCTTCAGTGCGTTGCCCCTCATCCTGTCACTCCAAGCCCTTGCAAAAAGTCCCTCCTCAGCTTTCTGGTAAGCCTTTTCAAGGTACTGGAAGGCTGGTCTAAGGTCTCCCCAGAGCCTTCTCTTTTCCAGGCTGAGCAGCCCCAACTCTCTCAACCTGTCTTCATAGGGGAACTTTTCTAGCCCTTTGATCATCTTCATGGCCTCCTCTGGACCTTCTCCAGCAGTTCTGTGTCCTTCTTATGATTAACCCTCCCTGCCCCAGGGGGAAGATGCTTGTTATTGAGACTCTGGACTTTGTGGTTTGCTCCTGTTGTGCTTCAAGGGACACACTGTGGTTTGAAAGCTTATCTTAAGTTCTCTGTGCCTAAGCAGACCTCACACCTTGCCCTCATGTGGATTAGCTAATCTTGGCCTCTTTTTGCCTTGCAGATCTTCGTTGAAGTGGCAAACTTTGAGCCAGCTGTGCATGAGTTCAAGGTCTCAGCAGCAATGTAAGCAAAGAACTGTTGATGTTTATGTGGTGATTTGGAACCCGCTGCTTGTGTTGTTATTATCCTGTTTGTGTGCAAATGAAAGCAGTGATTTCTTTCACTAAAGATAATTAGAACCTGTTCCACCTAGCTCACAGTAAACAACATTTAGTGAATATTGAATACTTTCCAGTCAGTGAGCATGTTTGGTTTTAACAGTTGTAGTAAATGTTCCTCTGATGAGAGATGAAGACATCCCTTTGCCTTCTTTTCCTTAGGGATGTGAATAAAGCCAAGTACATTCCTGAGCTGGCCTATTATGGACTGAGGTTGCTGTGTTCCCCTCTGCATGGTGCAGAAGATAAGGTAAAAGTTGGACCAAATCTTTCAAATCAGAGGCAAGATTAGGGTTTTTTTTCCCCTACCTCACTCCTTATTTCCCTTGACTTGCACAGTGATGCATTTCATGCTCATTGAATCATCTGCTCTAGTGACTCCTGTGGCAGATGAATCAAAACCAGAGGACAGGACAGCTACAGTGATATTAGGTCTCTGTACCTTAAAAAAAAGGGAATTCCAGCTTTGCTGTGCTTGCCTGGAGTTTTCTTCTTCCCTGCTAGATGGAGCTGCAGCACTGCTTGGCAGCCTGCTGTGCCATTGTGTAGCAGTGGAGCATGATGGGGCAGTGTTCTGTGCAGATGATGGGAAGCAAGGCTGATTCTCATTCAGAGAGCACTCTGTCGTCATGGAGCATCCAGTTCTACCAGAAATGTGTCTGTAGCTTTACATTTATTTTGTTAAAGTGTCAAGCATACTCTGTCATCTCCCACTTACCTGTGTGCTGCTCCTGTGCATGGGGTTTTGAATGCTGGGTGTGACCCTGCTGCTGTCTTTAAGTCTGTACACCACCTGAGCATCTCAGGGCATCAGCAGCTGTCTAGTCAGGAAAGCCTGGAGCTCAGTGCATGCTAACCTGACACCTACTTGAGTGCTTGCCCAGCTTTAGCAGCCTTAGACCAGTGTGTTTCAGCCTCCCTGGTGTCTTAGCACAGCACAAGCTCCTCAGACTGCTGGTGTCAGGAAGGTGTAGCAGCTCTGCTTCTCAGACCTGCCTCATCTTCCCTGCCTCTGTTTGACTGCTCAGTGAGGCACAGATTCATAGAATTGTTTTGTTTGGAAAATCCCTTTAAGATCATTGAGCCCAACCAGCAACCCAACACCACCATGGCTGTGAAACCATGTCCACAGGTTTCTTGGACACCTCCACCACCTCCATGGGCAGCCTGTTCCAATCCCTGGCCACGCTTGCAGCAAAGAAATTGTTCCTCATCTCTCAACCTAAACCTCCCCTGGTCCAATTTCAGGCCATTTCTTCTCTTTCTATCATTTGATAGTAGGGAGAAGAGACCAACCCCCACCTCACTGCAGCCTCCTTTCAGGGAGCTGTAGAGAGCAATGAGGTCTCCTCTCAGCCTCTTCTTCTCCACACTAAACACCTCCAATTCCCTGAACTGCTCCTCCCCAGACCCTTCCCCACCTTTGTTTCCCTTCTCTGGACATGCTGCAGCATCTTCATGGATTGAGTGGCCCAAAACTGACCCCAGTATTGACGGTGCAGCCTCACCAGTGCCCAGTACAGTGGCACCATCACTTCCCTGTTCCTGCTGGCATGCTGTGATCCCAACAGTATGGCAGAAAGAAGAGGAAAGCCCAAAGGTTCAAATGCATGTGGTGATGAAAAAATGCATTCAGTTTAGGAGTGTTCTGTGCACAGGCTTCCTTAGGGGTCTTGTATGAGAACACAAGTAGAAGAGATGTGTGCATTAGGAGTGGCTCCTCTTTGAATCAGACTGCTAGGAGTTGTATTTTGACAGGTGCTACTACTTGTTTGGCTGAGAATTTATTTTATAAGCCTGGTCAGAATGCTTTGTGCAGGGGTTCCATGAACTCAACCTGCAAATAACTTTTCCTTTCCAGACCCTTCGCCAGGTCTTCCAACGCATCCTCAATGTCGTCCTCATGCAGGAAAGTGGAGTGGGTTCCAGGTGCACAACCCTTGCCATCACATCAGCTGTGATCTCTGCCAGGAATCAGGCTATAAAATTCATCAGGTGAAGCACAGAGCTCTGGCACTACCCTTCCTGGGAATGCCTGCTCTTTCTTCTGGCATGCCTTGGCTTTACCCTTTAGCTGATAAAGGGATGAGACAAACTGGCACTGACTTTTGAAGTTGTTTGTGCAAATGAGGTTTAATTAAAGTGTCTGTAATGGGAATTTACTGAACTTGCTGGTGGAGGGGGGAAAAAAGAAAAAGGTTCTGTTTGACAGAAAAGCAGGACCTACCTTCTGTACTTTGCTTGGTGTCAGGCTTTTAGGTTTTGTAGTTTACTACAAAGTAATGTAAAGGAGATAAAAGATTAGTATGGAGCTCACTACTTGCTTCTTTGCTTTCTCTTGCTTAAACATCGCAAAAGAGATCTTTATTATATCCTCTGCCTGGGGATCCATGTTGTTAGAAAGCATTTTTTGTGCAGAGGTCCCTAGACAACAGACAGTGTGTAGGTTGAGAATGAAGGAGCTTTTCATATTGTCCTTCTGCTTGTGGAAAGGGATTGGAAGAAGAAACATTTTTCTGCCTGCCTTTTCTTGTAGAAAGGGATTGGAAGAAACATTTTTCTGCCTGCCAAGCCAGGTTTGTGTAGAAAGGAAGCAGGTCTGCTCCCTGCCTGTATCCTGTTGGACTAGTGCTTCTGATTCCAGAACTTCTGAAACTCATTCCCAAAGCAATGGCCTTGATTTGATCTGATTTTTTTTTTTTTTTTTGGTCTCTGTTCTCAACACAGCCTCCTTAAACTCTGTTTGTTTTGGTTGTGTGCAGCTCTGTTGTGGATGAGCTGAAGGAAGCTGTTTTTCCTGTTCTCCGAATCTTCCTGCAGTACATCTGCACCAAGGTATGCTGAGCTTTGTGGCACCTTGAGCTGAAGAACTCATGTGTGGGTACATTTGCAGTGTCTGGAGCAGTTAGGAAATCCATTTTCACAATATTTTGTAAGGAGTGAAAAGGTTTTTCATCCTTGGCAAATTTCTCGACAGCCTGATTGTGTTTTGATCTTTGTCAGAGAACACTGTGGGTGAACATTTCCTCATTCACAGCTGATTGTGCCCTGCTTGTGACCCCTCCTAAATCTGCTGTTGCTTTTACCACTGATTTGGTAGAGGAAAATGGGAATTCTGAGAGCTCTTTCCCTGACTAACTACCTGAAATAGTAGCCATGTGGAAATACTGCCTCTGGATTTAATCCAAGCTGCAGCTTTGCCTTGGGGAACCTGCTATGTGAACAAGGGTGAAGTGGTGACCAAGGAAGCTGTGATTGTTCCTCCCAGTCACAGAATCACAGAATATCTTTGGTTGGAAGAGACCTTTTAGATCATCTGGTCCAACCTTTGACTCAGCACTGCAAGGTCACCCCTAAGCCATGTCCCCAAGTGCTGGGTCCACACACCATTTAAATACCTCCAGGGATGGCAATTCCACCACTGCCCTGGGTAGCTTTTTCCAATGTTTCGGAATTCTTTCAGAGAAGGATTTCTAATATCCAGCCTAAACCTCCCCTACACAGCTTGTGTCATTTCCTCTTGTCATAGAATCATTCAGGTTGGAAAAGACCCTTGAGATCATCAGGTCCAACCACTAACTCTACCAAGTTCACCATATGTTAAGTGCCACATCTAAATGACCTTGAAACACCTCCAGAGGTGACTCCACCACCTCCTTGGGCAGCCTGTTCCAGTGCCTGACTGCTGTTGCAGTGGAAAAAAAAAGTTTCCTTGCCACCAGGGAGAAGTTGTTGTGCTTCTCTCACTCCAACCTCCTTTCAGGGAGCTGTAGAGAGCAATGAGGTCTCTCCTCAGCCTCCTTTTCTCCAGACTGAACAACCTCAGATCCCTCAGCTGCTCCTTATAGGACTTGTGCCCTAGGCCCAAGTCCATGTTGAATGGGACCCTCTCACTCATTAAATAAAAAAAATACTTCTTTTAAGCCCTGAAAAGCCTTTCTGAATCTGGAGCAGAGCATGGAAATATCCTACCCTGCACCTGCCCTTGCTTTTCAGGTCCCAGACAAGGCTGATTATCGCACATATGCTGCACAGGCCTTGGTGACTTTGCTGACCCAACTGCCTTCTGCTGAGTTTGCTGACTTCATCTCCTGGCTGTATAAATACTCAAGGCACACTAAAGTAAGTGCATCTCCTGGGGCTTCCAGGGCTCAGAGACAGCAATGTGGTGAAGAGGAAGGGTTCAGCAGCACTATTGAATAGTGTTGTTACTGCTGGTACCAGAAAATGGGGAACAGGAGCAGGCAGTGCCTGTGCCTTTGCTTGCATTAACACAATCATACAATCACCTGGGTTGGAAGGGACCTCTAAAAGTTATCTAGTCCAACCCCCCTGCAGTCAGCAGGGACATCCTCAACTAGATCAGGTTGCCCAGAGCCCTGTCAAGCCTCACCTCCATCTCCAGGGATGGAACCTTGACCACCTCCCTGGGCAACCTGTTCCTGTGCTCGACCACCCTCATTGGAAAGAACCTCTTCCTAACAGAGTACCTCATGTGCTTTTTCTTCCAATAGATTGCCTACAGAGTATTTGCTCTTGATGTAGTGTTGGCTTTGTTGGAGGTGCCTGAAAGGAATATGGACAGCTCCTTGTCCCTGGATCAGCAGAAGCTTCTGAAGCATCAGTTTTTGGTGCAGGCCATGGTGTTTGGGCGCTGTTCAGACAGAGCACCTGTGGTCCGTAGCAAGGCTTTGAGCAGCTTTGCTCACTGCCTGGAAATGAAAGGTGCTCCTGCCTTGGAGAGCATACAGGTCTTGTTGCAAAGCTGTAAGTGTTGGGGACAAATTAAAGAGGGAAAGTATTTCTTGAACCTTCTTGAGAATAAGTGCTGGGAGACAGGAGAGTTAGTTGGCAGGAACATGAGAATCTGTCCTTGTGTGCTGTATCGTGATGAGAATCCTAAAATGGTTTGGGTTGGAAGGGACCTTAAAGATCATCCAGTTCCAACCCCCCTGCCACTAGCCCAGGTTGCTCAAGGCCTCATCCACCTTGACCTTGAACACCTCCAGGGAAGGGGCATCCATGACCTCCCTGGGCAACCTGTTCCAGGTTCCAGTGTCTCCCCACCCTCACTGGAAAGAATTTCTTCCTAATCTCCAGTCTCAATCTCCCTTCTTGCAGTTTAAGAAAGTAATAGATGAGTCTTGTTACTTATGAAGTCTTATTTTTGGAAGGAATTTATTCTGGTCTAGAAGTTCTAAATAGAGATTCCTCCGTGAGATACCTTTGAAGGATATTTACAGATGACTGAAATTGCTCATTGAAGAGAGGAGAGAAAAAAAAAAAAAAAAGGTGGATTCTTGCCTGACAGTTGATTAAATCTTGAGTTGCCTTTTGCTTCTGCTAAGTTGTTCTGTTCGTGATTGGCATTCAGAACTCCCTCAGGTGTGCTAAGGGCCAGATGGCACAATTCAGGAGCCTGCACATAGCTTGCTTGCCTGGAGAGAAAAAAAACAAAACAAAACACAGGAATGACAAAATATCCAGGATTAAAATACTTCATTTAATATCTTTTTTTTTTTAATTTCTTTTTTTGGCAGCCTCTGACCACACAGCCTCGGATGCAAACACAAACACTGCCAGCACGATAGTCGGTGCAGAAGGTACAGAGTTTTTCCCTTGTAGCAAGTCTCAGGCTGTTCTTGGCATGCCACTTCTAAAAATACACCTCCCTGTAAAACCTGGGGCATGCAGGAGGCTCTCTGTTTAACAGTGAACCAAATGAACATTTGCCTTTTTTTTGATCCTTTTCATTCTGAAGCTTTTCACTTTTCCTTTTCAGCTGCGTCCGACCATCCCCTGAAGACTTTACCGACTTTCAAAACCGTGGAGCTGACTGACAGCAGTGACACCACTGTGCACAATGGTATGGCAAGGTGACACCAGGCTTTTTCAGATCACTTTTCCAACCCTTAATTGAAATCTTAGAATCATTAGGGTTGGAAGGGACCTCAAGGACCATCCAGTTCCAACCCCCCTGCCGTGGGCAGGGACACCTCACACCACAGCAGGTTGCTCACAGCCACATCCAGCCTGGATGCAAAAACCTCCAGGGATGAGGCTTCCATCACCTCCCTGGGCAACCTGTGCCAGTATCTCACCACCCTCATGGTGAAGAATTTCTCTCTAACATCCAATCTGAATCTACCCATTTCTATTTTTGTTCCATTCTCCCCAGTCCTGTCATTCCCTGACACCCTAAAACATCCCTCCACAGCTTTCTTGTAGTCCCAAAATGATATTGTGAGGCCACAAGAAGGTCTCCTTGGAGCCTTCTCTTCTCCAGAGTGAACAGTCCCAACTCTGTCTGTCCTCATAGCAGAGGAGCTGCAGCCCTCTGCTCATCCTCATGGCCCTTCTCTGGACACCTTCCAGCACCTCCACATCCTTCTTGTAATAGAGGCTTTCTAGATTTTTCTGAACTGTACTCAGTGTCCATTCTTCAAAGAAAGCAGAGGGAGCTTTCTGTAGAGCTGTTAAAAAAAAAAAGACAAACAAAAAAAAAACCACTTAGGGAATGATGAAGGGGGTGGAAGTGCCAGGCATAAAGAAAAACTCTACCTCCTTGAGTCTGATAAATACATTTAATCTTAAAATACCCATGTTCATCTCTATTAATATGGTGGCAACACTTGTTGAGAAGCAGGTAACTTATTCCCTCCAAAAAAAAAGGATGGTAATTGATGTGGGATATAATACTTGTAACTCCATAAATTTCAGGGTAATTAAATCTCTTGCTCCAGTGCACAGAGAACTAATGTAGTTTTGCTACATAAAACACAGCACCATTGCCTGCCACTGTGGTGGGGGGAAGGATTTCCCTTCCCCCAGCAGGCTGCCACTGTGGTGGGGGGAAGGATTTCCCTTCCCCCAGCAGGCTGCCACTGTGGTGGGGGGAAGGATTTCCCTTCCCCCAGCAGGCTGCCACTGTGGTGGGGGGAAGGATTTCCCTTCCCCCAGCAGGCTGCCACTGTGGTGGGGGGAAGGATTTCCCTTCCCCCAGCAGGCTGCCACTGTGGTGGGGGGAAGGATTTCCCTTCCCCCAGCAGGCTGCCACTGTGGTGGGGGGAAGGATTTCCCTTCCCCCAGCAGGCTGCCACTGTGGTGGGGGGAAGGATTTCCCTTCTCTGCAGCATCAAGGATTGGCTGGAGTTAAAAGCCAAGTGTGAGGTTCAATGGACTGCTGGGGAATGACAAGCAGCTGACTTGTTGACAACCTGAACTCAGCACCTACATTGGCTTTTGTGGCCATGATGCTCCTTCTCTGAGTCTCTTCCTTTCTTTTGCATGTGAAAGCTTTTCTTCCTAACCTTTAGGCCTCTGCCAGTATCTTTGCTCTCGGTTGTTGCTGTTCACCTCTCTTGAACTGCTGACAATTCCATTCACTGCTTGGTTCACATCCTGCAGTTGTGTCTTTGTTCCACAGCTCATGCTGCTCTTCACATGGGATCTCTCTTCCTATCTCCATGAGCCAGGCTCCAATCTCCTCCATTGAAAGCTTGCTTTTAAAACATTTCACTGATAAATTTCCTTAATCTGCTCTCTCAGATAGAGAAGTCCTCCAGGCCACTTGAGCTATTGTGTATTCCCTGTTTAGTTGCAGGCTGCTTGTGGCAGAGGATGCCTGGGTTTATATCCGATACCCAGCTGAGCATACACTTGGCGCTGGGCAAAATAAATGAAGAAAAGGGTTGGATGAAAAAGGACTGTCTGGAGCTCAGGAGGATAGCTGGAATGCAGGGCTCTCAGAGTCACTCAGGGTGCATTAGCAATGCTGCCTGGCACACACTTGTGTTTGGCTTAAGCCTGTGCTAATTCTGCACTTCTCTGAAGACTGAACAGCTTGTGTTTTAGAAGCAAAATCCATCTTAGCTGAGGGTAGTGAGAAGGTGCTAAGTGCACAAGGGCAAAGGTGAGAAGGGTGGGGATAACCTGCAGGACAAGCTGTAGGATTGTGGAATTGTTTGGGTTGGAAAAGCCCTCAAGTCCAGCCATCAACCCAACACCACCTTGGTCACTAAACCATGTCCCCAAGTGCCATGGCCACACATTTCTTCAACACCTCCAGGGATGGGGACTCCACCACCTCCCTGGGCAGCCTGTTCCATTGCCTGACCACTCTTGCAGCAAAGAAATTGTTCCTAATCTCCAACCTAAACCTCCCTCAGCTTGCCCTCACTGCCCCTTGTCCTGTCAGTGGACATCCCTGTGCAGATCCTGGCTCCATCCTCCCCACACTGCCCTGCACAGCTTTATCCCCAGCAGTGAGGGCAGCCCTCAGGCTCCTCTGCTCTCAGCTCCAAGCCCCAGCTCCCTCAGCCTGGCCTCCCAGGGAGATGTTCCACTGCCTGCAGCAGCTTTATGGCTCTGCACTGGACTCTTTCAAGCAGTCCCCTGAGGTTGTTCTTGAACTGAGAGATCTGCCTGTGCTCTGCCCTCAAGATGCTTTTCCCACAGCTGGCTGTGCTGCAGGCTTTTGTTAGAGAGCAGGATCTATCTGATAAGCTTTCAAACCAGGAAGGTAGCTTCACATCTTTTCTGAAGACAAATAAATACAGCAGCAACTACAGATGGCTTTTGCTTTTTGCTGCGTGGATCAAAATGATTTGGTGTCTCACTTGCTTTTGTGATATGGTCTAAGATCTATTGTCAAATGAAAGAACTTGGAAAAATGGGGTTGGTTTGTTGTTTTTCTTTCCTGGCTGATATCTCATTCTGAATTTTTTTGGGGTGGGTTTTTTTATGCTGTGTTTGATTCACACTCTTGAAAGGCTCAGGCAACAGATTGTTGCTCAGGGGAGTTCAGAGCTGTTTACCTCCTTGGGTGATAGTGCTGCTAGGTGGTGGTGAGGCTGATTCCTTTTTCTCATGGTTTTGGATAGGAAAAGAACTTCTGGCCATGCTGAGGTTGAGAGCTGGGGATGAGAAAACCAGTGTGAGGAGGTCTGCTCTCCAGGTAGGTTGTTTTCTGCATGTTTCCCTCATCAGAGATTCACAGAATGGGTTGGGTTGGAAGGGACCTTCAAGATCATCCAGTGCCAACCCCCTGTCATGGGCAGGGACACCTCCCACCAGCCCAGGTTGCTCAAGGCCTCATCCAGCCTGGCCTTGAACACCTCCAGGGAGGGAGCATTCACAACCTCCCTGGGCAGTCTATGCCAGTGTCTCCCAAGAATTTCTCAATCTCCCCTCTTCCAGCTTCAATCCATTGCCCCTCAACTTTTCACCACAAGCCCTTCTACAAAGTCCCTCCCCAGCTGTCTTGTACCCTTCAGGTACTCAGATCACAAATACAGAGGCCACAGTCCTGCAGGGAGCTGTGTTGTAGCTTCCTGCTATCCCTGCAGAGTGCCTACAGGGGCAATAATGCAAGCATGATGATGGAAAATTTTTCTAGTACTCTTGCTGGCATTCTCTTATTCTGTCATTTGGAGGAGAGGCTCTTTTCAAATGTCAATAGGCATTTCAATTAAGTGACTTCCTTATAAACTGAAGCATATTAGCTGCTCAGTTTGTTTTGACCTTGTTAACAAAGAGAGTAGGATCTCTCCAGCCTCTTTTTGGAGGTATGCTTGGCTTTGCTCCTTGCTCAGTTCTTCTAAAGGAAGCCATTAGCTTTTCAAGAGACACAACTACAGGAGAAATTTCACCCTCTTACCAGCCAGTCCTCTTCAGCCCAGCTCTTCCTCCTCAGTTCACACATTGATTTGAGCTTCCCAGTTAAGGCTTTACAGTTGTTTTAATAATAGAACTGTTTTGGTTGGAAAAGACCCTTAAGACCATTGAGTCCACCCCTCCACAGGCATTAAACCCTGTCCCCAAGTGCCATGGCCACAGGTTTCTTGATCAGCTCCAGGGATGGAGGCTCCACCTCCCTGGGCAGCCTGTGCCAATGCCAGACCACTCTTTCAGCAAAGAAATTGTTCCTAAGCTCCAACCTAACCCTCCCCTGGCACAGCTTGAGACCATTTCCTCTCCTTCTATCACCTGATTCTAGGGAGGAGAGCCCAACCCCCACCTCACTGCAACCTCCTTTCAGGGAGTTGTAGAGAGCAATGAGGTCTCCCTTCAGCCTCCTCTTCTCCAGACTAAACACCCCCAGTTCCCTCAGCTCCTCCTCATGAAAAGTGTTCTCCAAACCTTCTGTAATGCAAGATACACCTTGTTTTCAAGGGGAAATTGTGACATTCACCCTGTCTAAATGCTGTTATAAGATCAGAACAACTGCAGAGATGTTTTCTGTTTCATTCTGCATCCCTTGGCTGTGCCCAGTGCTCATAAATTGTTAATGTGATGTTTTGCTCTCAGCAAGATAAATTAATCTCTAGTTAAAGTTGGTAGGGGGTAGATTGTATTTCTGATTTGCTACCCACTGCCTATATTCCCATCAGAATTGTGCTGCTGTTTCACTTGCAGGTCTTTACGAGCATCCTGAAGCACAAAGTGATCCTCTGCACTGCAGAAGACTTGTCTGCTCTTCAGGATCACTGCCGGGACCCAGCTGTCTCTGTCAGGAAGCAGGCCTTGCAGTCTCTGACAGAGCTCCTCCTGGTGAGCAAAACCACAGATCCATAGAATGCTTTGGTTGGAAAGGACTTTGAAAATCACCTAGTTCTAAGCCCCCTGCCATGGGCAGGAGCACCTCCCACCAGCCCAGGTTGCTCAACCAACCTGGCCTTGAACACCTCCAGGGAGGGAGCATCCACAGCCTCCCCGGGCAACCTGTGCCAATGTCTCCCAGCCCTCACTCTGAAGATTTTCTTCCAAATCTCCAGTCTCAATCTCCCCTCTCCCAGCTCAAAGCCATTGTCTCTCATCCTGTCACTCCAAGCCCTTGTCAAAAGTCCCTTCCCAGCTCTCCTGTAGCCCCTACAGGTACTGGAAGGCTGCTCTAAGGTGTCACTGGAGCCTTCTCTTGTTAAGGCTGAGCAGCCCCAACTCTCTCAGCCTGTCCCCCCAAGGGCAGTTCTGCAGCTCTCTGATTGTCTGTGGCCTCCTCTGGACCACCTCCAACAGTTCCATGTCCCTCTTGTGCTGGGGGCCCCAGAGCTGGATGCAGTGCTGCAGGTGGGCTCTCAGCAGAGCAGAGGAGCAGAATCCCTTCCCTTTCCTGCTGCTCCTCCCTGCTTTGGATGCAGTCTTGTGTGCTGCAATCTTGAGACTGCATCTTGAGATCTTCTACAGACCTGAGATGAGTGAGCTGTGGGTTAAAGGAGGGAGGAAACAGAGAGATCTGGTCCATGTCAGCTGCTCATTCAGGGAATTGCATTTTATGGCTGTGTTTAAATTTGGGTTGTCCTTTCTTTCTTTTTTTTTTTTATTTCTTTATTACCTTTTGACTTGGAAGCCATGAGTCATCCTTCTCCAGACTTGTGATTTATGTCAAATGCTTCCAACTGTTGGAAACGTTTCCTTTTACTGACTCTTGATTTATGTGTCATGGAGAAAATGTTTATGTTGCTGGCCTTCTTGAGCCTAAAAAAAAAAAAAAAAAAAACCCAAATCCCTCTGAATCACTTCAGTAAGATGTAATGTGGAGATGATAGCACTGTAATATTTTTCCTTTTTTTTTTTTTTTCCTATTTATTCACAAAGGGTGAGGAACTGAGGCTTGGAGCATGAGGTTTATATTAAGCAAAACTCTTTCTTTTTTTTTTTTTTTTCCTTTCTGGATTTTTTTTTTTTTTTTTTTGCTGTTAAATCATCTGCTCTACAGCTTTATTGCAGTACTGTTTACAAATCACAGGATCACAGATCACAGAATTAACCAGGCTGGAAAAGACCTTCGAGATCATCAAGTCCAGCCTATCACCCAACACCATCTGATCAACCAAACCATGGCACCAAGTGCCTCATCCAGGCTTATTTTAAACATTTCCAGGGATGGTGACTCCACCACTTCCCAGGGCAGCACATTCCAATGGCCAATCTCTCCTTCTGTGAAGAATTTCTTCCTAACTTCCAGCCTCAACCTCCCCTGGCACAGCTTGAGACTCTGTCTTCTTGTTCTGTCACTGCTTGCGTGGGAGAGGAGACCAACCCCCACCTGGCTCCAACCTCCCTGCAGGTAGTTGTAGAGAGCAATGAGGTCTGCCCTGAGCCTCCTCTTCTCCAGGCTGAACACCCCCAGCTCCCTCAGCCTCTCCTCACAGGGCTGTGCTCCAGACCCCTCCCCAGCCTCCTTGCCCTTCTCTGGACACATTCCAGCATCTCAACATCCTTCTTAAACTGAGGAGCCCAGAACAGGACTCAAGGTGTGGCCTAACCAGTGCTGAGCACAGGGCAGGATGACTTCCCTGCTCCTGCTGGCCACACTCTTGCTGATGCAGGCCAGGATGCCATTGGCCTTCTTGGCCACCTGGGCACACTGCTGGCTCCTGGTTAGCTGCTGTCAACCAGCACCCCCAGGGTCTGTTGTAACTATTTATAGGGTTTCAACCCAAAGTATTAGCAGGGCTTTAGCAGAAGCAGCAGGTATCTTGATCACACATATGATCAAATCCCCTTCTGGTGTCAAGGAGATGCAAAGTTGTCTTGTTCCATTGTGCTTCCACCTTGCAGTGCTGCTTGAGCAGCATGCTGGGATTTGTTAAAACAGGGTTTCAAACTTAGCAGCTGAACCTGGATGTTTCTGTAGCTGAAGAGAGGGGATTGTGCCACTCTGATCTGCTCTGGTAGGAACTCACCTGCAGTACTGTGTCCTGCTCTGGAGTCCTCAACACAAGAAGGATATGGAGCTGCTGGAGCAGCCAGCAGCCAGAGGAGGCCACAAAGATGATCAGAGGGCTGGAGCATCTCTGATATGAAGACAGGCTGAGAGAGTTGGGGCTGTTCAGCCTGGAGAAGAGAAGGCTCCAGGGAGACCTTAGAGCAGCATTTCAATATCTGAAGGGGACCTACAGGCAGGCTGGGGAGGGACTGTTCAAAAGGGCTGTGGGGATAGGATGAGAGGCAATGGTTTGAAACTGGAGCAGGGGAGATTTAAGTTGGACATCAGGAGGAAGTTCTGCATAAAGAGGCTGGTGAAATCCTGGAACAGGTTGCCCAAAGTGGTAGTGGATGTTCCATCCCTGGAGATGTTCAAGGTCAAACTGGATGTGGCCCTGAGCAACCTGCTCTGTTTGGGAGATCTCTCTGCCCAGTGCAGGGGGTTTGGGGATGACAGCCTTGGAGGGTCCCTTCCAACCCAATGCATTCTGTGATTCTTTGTCTGCAGTCCTTTGCTGGTCTCCCTCTGTGCCTCTGGGATTCTCCAATGCTTTACAGAGGTTTCTAACCCAAGCTGTGTTTCCCTCAGGCTCAGCACTATAACGTCCTAGTGCAGAAGGCCTGGTTGAATGGAGTGGTGCCTGTTGTGATGGACTGTGAAACCTCTGTCCAAGAAAAGGCCTTGGAGTGCCTTGATCAGCTCCTGTTGCAGCACATAAAAAGCTATAATAAATTCAGGAGTGAGGACAAGGAGCAGACTCTAGCATGGGATCTCCTTACCCTCTTGGTTTCAGAAGAGCAGGAGCTGAAGTAAGTGCATTTCTTCCTTCTTTTCTTGGGGCTCTGCTGGCTCTTCTGTAGCAACCCTTTGTCCCCTGCCTCCCATGCTTTCTCACCTTTGCCATGTTAGTATGCAGGGACAAAATCCTTCCATTTCTGTCACTTTTAGTCCTGTTAGAATATGCAAGTTACGGTTTGCAGAAGGAAATTGCCTCTTGACTGGAGGAGTAAGATAAGGCTGTGAGTTGGTACTTGGAGTGCTCTCATTCCCTCTGTGGCCACAGGCCATTAGCTATCAGAGTTTACACCCTGGTGCAATGCACGTGCTGCCCACTGTGCAAGGGCAGCAGACTGCACTTGCTGGGTTGGGGTTTTCAGCTCTTTCAGTTCCCTGCTTGAAACCATCACTAATAAATGCACATCACTGCTGGAGGTGGGAGCTCTCATGCTGTGAGGGGCTTCTGTGGCTCTGCCAGGTCCTAGGACAGAGGAGCTGTTGAGCATGGACAAGCTGGCAGTGCTGGGTCCAGTCTTATTCAATATTGTCATCAACAATCTGGATGTGAGGGTGCAGCAAACTCAGGCAGTTTGCTGATGAGCTGAAACTGGGAGAAGTGGCTGATACACTGGAAGGCTCTGCTGCCAGTCAGCCAAACCTGGACAGGCTGGGTTGTTGATGGAGAGGAAGCTTGTGAGGTTCAACAAGGATAAGTGTAGAGTCTTGCACCTGGGGAGGAACAACACCATGCAGCAGTACAGGTTAGGGATTGACCTGCTGGAAAGCAGCTCCATGGAGAAGGACCTTGGAGTCCTGGTGGACAGCAGTGTGCTCTTGTGGCTAAGAAGGCCAAGGGTCTCCTGGGGTACATTGAGAAGAGTGTGGTCAGCTGGTCAAGAGTAGTTCTTCTCTCCCTCTACTCTGCCCTGCTGAGACCACATCTGGAGTATTTTGTCCAGTTCTGGGCTCCCCAGTTCAGGAGGGACAGGGAAATGCTGGGGAGTGTCCAACAGAGGCTATGGGGGTGATGAAGGGACTTGAACTTCTGAGTGATGAGGAAAGGCTGAGAGCCCTGGGGCTGTTTAGCCTGGAGAAGAAAAGGCTGAGAGGAGATCTTAGGAATGTTTATAAATATCTGAAGGGTGAGTGTCAAGAAGCAGGGGCCAGGATCTTCTCAGTGGTGTCCTGTGATAGGACAAGGGGCAATGGACACAAACAGGAACCCAGGAAGCTCTATCTCAACATGAGGAGAAACTTCTTCAGCGTGAGGGTGCTGAAGCCCAGGAGCAGGCTGTCCAGAGAGGTTGTGGAGTCTCCTCTGGAGACTTTCAAGATCCATCTGGATGTGTTCCTGTGTGACCTGCTCTCTGGCAGGCTGAATTGGACTCAGTCTCTGGAGGTCTCTTCCAATCCCTACCCTTCTATCATACTGTGGTGAGAAGAGTGCAGTTTTCCTTGGTGTGAAGTACTTTCACTTCCAGCTCTCTGCCTGAGCTGGAGTGTTCCTGTGTTGGAACAGGTTGTCCATGGAGGTGGTAGAGTCATCATCTCTGGAGGTGTTCAACAAATGAGTAAATGTGGCACTTTGGGACGTGGTCTAATGGTCATGGAGGTGTTGGGTGGAAGGTTGAACATGATCCCAGAGGCCTCTTCCAACTTTCATGATTCTCTGATTCTATTCAGGAGTGTTTGGCATGCTGTTCTTGAGGTGTTGATAGCAGCAGGAATATTTAAGTCAACTGGAGGTGTTCTAATGGCAGGAGTAAGAGAAGATATCTAAAGAAAGGAGAACATCACCTTTGATTAATTCTGCTCTACAATATGTTCCTTGTCTTATGACAAATAGAATTATTCTGCCTTTTGCAGAATGCTGTGGGAAGGAGCAGAAGCAGTGAGATGACACACAGTATGACAAGGACACAACATTGATTAAAGACAGCTGTATGTTTATTAGTCAACAGGGCATAATTGCTCAGGAATAGAAAATGAGCTACTGGTTGTGCTGCCTCACCAATCTGGGAAGCTGTCAGTGTTCTAATTTGGGCTATCCTATAACAGTTTGCAGCTTCATGACACCTTCTTTTTGACCTCAGAGTGCCTTGCAGCTCGATGAACCTCACCACTCTTTCAGGGCTAAATGGGGGGAAAAATGAGCAGTTTCTGGTGCCTTAATGTTGCTGTGTCCTCTGCCATCAGGAGATTCAGTGGCAGCTGCTGGAGAGGCTTTGCTGCAGGTTGCTGAAATGCTCTTTTCTTGCTGTGTCATGGTGGCAGTTGGACCTTCTGCCTTAACCTGACACACAGCACCAAGCCATGGCTTCTGTGGCAGGTCTGTGGTGTAGTGCTCTGGAGAAGAGAAGGCTCCAGGGAGACCTTAGAGCTGCATTCCAATATCTGAAGGGGACCTGCAGGAAGGCTGGGGAGGAGCTGTTTGCAAGAGCTGGCAGTGATAGGATGAGGAGCAGTGGTTTGAAACTGGAGCAGGGCAGATTGAGGTTGGACATCAGGAGGAAGTCCTGCACAGTGAGGGTGGGGAAATCCTGGAACAGGTTGCCCAGGGAGGTGGTTGAGGTTCCATCCCTGGACACATTCATGGTCCAACTTGATGTGGCCCTGAGCAATCTGATCTAGTTGGGGGTGTCCCTGCTGACTGCAGGGGGGTTGGACAAGATGACCTTTGAGGGTCCCTTCCAACCCGATGCAATTTGTGTCAGGATTATGAACTGAAAGATTGAAAGTGCTGCTGGTAAAACCCATCTTATGCTCTGAGTAGTGGCAGTGCCAAGCAAGGGCAGCTTTGTGCTGTTGCCCAGTTAACCCTGGACAGCAAGGGTGGATTTTACTACCAGAGAGGCTGAAATCCCTGGGGCTGTTTAGTCTTGAGAAGAGAAGACTGAGAGGGGATCTGATCAATGTCTATCAATAGCTGAGGGGTAGGGGGCAAGGGGAGGGGGCCAGGCTCTTTTGGGTGGTGCACAGTGATAAGACAAGGAACAAGAGGTTCAAACTTGAACATAGAAGATTTCACCTCAACATGAGGAGAAACTTATTTACAGTGGGGATGATGGAACCCAGGGGGGTTGTGGAGTTTCCTTCTCTGGAGACTTTCCAACCCCACCTGGATGCATTCCTGTGCAGACTACCCTAAGTGATGCTGCTCTGGCAGGGGAGTTGGACCTGATGATCTCTTGAGGTCCCTTCCAACCTCTGATATACTGTGAGACTGTGATACCAGCCTCAAGACCAAGTGTTTTGCTTGCTCCTCCTTGAACTTCCTTTATTTTTGTTTGTTTGGTGGTTTGTTGTTTTTTTTTTTTTCCTTCCTCGCAGCCGTTTCTTGAACAAAGCTTTTCAGTTGTGGTCCAGTCAGAAGAAGTTCACCTCCACTTTCATCAGCAATGTCATGTCTCATGTGGCAACAGAGCATGCTGCACCAGCTTGGATGTTACTAGCTAAGGTGGCAGGTTCTTCACCCAAGCTGGATTATTCCAAGGTCATTGAGTGCTGGGATGACATCAGCAGGTACGTGTGTGTGCTTGGAGCTCCATCCTGCCTTCTGCAGGGAGGAGGTGGGGGTGAAGAGGAGGAACAAAGCAAGTGAGCACTTTCTGTCCTTCCACAGGCAGATTGCTGTGCAGCTGCTTGGATCAGGGCTCTTGATTCAGGCAGGCAGCTCTGCAGCTAGGAGGCAAACAATGAATGGCCCACAGATTTTATTTTTTTGTGCAGTAACCAACTCTTGCCTTAAGCTTTTTGAGTTCTCATTTGCTTGGACAGCTCTGCCTTAAAAATGCATACCCCAGCTGGAAGGAATTTTTCTCCTGTAATTTGGTGGTGTTCCTCTGTGTTAATGTTTGTCTGCTCTGCTGTTTTCCAGGCAGCAGAACACCAGCACTGATACTACAGGACACATACTCTCTGTCATTGGTCATGTTGCAAAGCACCTTCCTAAAAGCACCTCTGAGAGGCTGATTGGTGAGTGGCCCTGAGAAACTGCAGAGGGGAAGGCAGGGTTCATGCCTCCCATCTTTAGAGAATCATAGAGTCATGGAATGGGTTGGGTTGGAAGGGACATTGAAGATCATCTAGTTCCAACCCCCTGCCATGGGCAGGGACACCTCTACCAGCCCGGGTCCAACCTGGCTTTGAATAATCCCAGAGACATCCATCCCATTGACTCCAGCCCTCTTCAGCCTTTGCCAATTCAGATCAAACCCTCTTGGCACAAGCTGGGTTTCCCTTAGGGCACTGCTCCAGCAGTAGGTTGCAAGACAAACAACCCCTTCACAGTTATTTCTTCTCTCTAAGAAGTTGACCAGCTCTGAAAATTCTCACTTGATTTATGTGGTCTCATTTTCAGGTAGTATCAAGTGGTGGCTGAAGGGGTCTGGGTGTCCCTTGGAGGTGATCAGCCCAGCTGTGGAGACTCTGCAGAAGCTGTGCCATGCATGTGCAGAGGTACCTGAGGAGGCACAGGTAGGACTTCAAATATGGGTTTTAAAGCACTTTTTTAAAGCACAAATATGGGTTCTTTCACACTTAGGAGAGCTGTGTCTTGAAGGCAGCTTCTGTCTCCAGTCTGCAGCTTGGTTAACACTCTAAACAAAGAATCACAGAATGGTCTGGGTTGGAAGGGACCTCCAAAGGTCATCCAGTCCAACCTCCTCTGCAGTCAGCAGGGGCATTCTCAGCTAGACCAGGTTGCCCAGAGCCCTATGATAGCCTCACCTTGAATATCTCCAGGGATGAGGCCCCAAGAAGAAAAAGATTTGACCCTGGCAACTTGAGTCACCTTGTGCCTTGGAAGGCAGGATGGATTGGTGGTTTCTGGGTGCTTTAATTAGTCAGGTATGATCACCACAGTGTGTTGGCTTACAGCCAGGATGTAGGTGTGCCTGTACATTGGGCACCTCAGCAGTTCTGACACCTTAGCTGCCATATCACAGAATGTTGGGGATTGGAAAAGACCTCTGGAGATCAAGTCCAGCCTGCCTACCTGCCAAGGCAGGTTCACCTAGAGAAGGTCACACAGGAACACATCCAGGTGGGTTTGGAATGTTTCCAGAGATGGAGACCTGTTCCAGGGCGTTATCACCCTTCAATTAAAGGAATTCCTTCTCATCTTTAAATGGAACTTATTTTCAAGTCTGTGCCCATTGCCCCTTGTCCTGTCTCTGGGCACCACTGAGCAAAGCCTGGTCCCATCCTCCTGACACCCATGCCTGAAGTATTGATCAGCATTGATGAGATCCCCCTCAGGCTGCTCTTCTCCACACTGAACAGCCCTAACTCTCTCAGCCTTTCCTCCTCACAGATATGTTCCAGCCCCTTCAGCATCTTTGTAGCCCTTTGCTGTCCCATCTCCAGCAAGTCCCTGTGCTTCTTGAACTGGGGAGCTTAGAACTGGACAGAGTACTCCAAATGTGGCCTCACCAGAGCAGGAGTAGAGGAGAACCTCTCTTGACCTGCTGGTGGTGGTTCTGCTGGAAAGCTGTGTCAGTTCCAACAGGTAGCCACAGTGCTTTAGATGGTAGCACAAGAGAAATGATGTTTTATTGTCATCATGAGCTGGTAGAGAATTAGCTTTTGTTTGTTTGTTTGATTCCTCTCCACCCTTTAGAATTTCTTTTCATCAGGATGGAAGTACATTTTCCACCCCGACACTTAAAAATTCACACAGCCAGCCTCAAATGTGTTGGACAGACATGAAACAGTCACCTAGATCCTTTTTGTTGGAGTCTGTGATTTCTTGTAATGGAGTAAACTTTGGGCTGTGGCTCATTAAAAAGCCAGCTTCTCCAAGGTGTTTTGACACTTGCATGCATGCTTTGATGTGCAGAAAGAACTTTCAAGCTCTGAGGCACTGTCTGATTGATTTCAATGGGCCCCAGATTATGAAAAGGACTTTGAGATTAGGCAGTTATGTGTGGATAGGTTTTTAAAGCTACATTTTGTTTAATTAATAGAGTGCCGACTTAATTTTGTTTAATTATGGAACAGGAGCTGCTCAATCAGGTGTGTGGAGATTTGGTATCCACCTGTGCAAGCTACATTTCCAATATAGTCCTCAAAGAGGATGGAGCAGAGCAGCTGCAGGAAGGTCTCTTGGTAAGTGTGGTTCCCCCTGCACTGCTTGCTGTAGGGGTACTGGAAGTTGGTGTTTCTGAAAGTTCACAGCAGCAGCTGATGTGAACACCTTGTGTGTCAGCTCCTGATGGAAGCTGCTATATGGGGGAGCAATAAACCAGCTTTCCAGAACCATAGAATTGGTTGGAAAAGACCTCTAAGATCGTTGAGTACAACCAGCAACCCAACCCCACCAAGGCCACCAAACCATGGCCCCCAGTGCCATGGCCACAGGTTTCTTGAACACCTCCAGGGATGGGGACTCCACCACCTCCCTGGGCAGCCTCTGCCAATCCCTGACCACTCCTTCAGCGAAGAAATTGTTCCTAATCTCCAACCTAACCCTCCCCTGACACAATTTTAGGCCATTTCCTCTCTTCCTGTCACCTGAGACTAAGGAGAAGAGACCAGCCCCCACCTCCCTGCAACCTCCTCTCAGGGAGCTTAGAGAGCAATGAGGTCTCCCCTCAGCCTCCTTTGCCCCAGGCTGAACACCTCCAGTTCCTTCAGGTGCTCTTTACCATTCCTGTTCTCCAGACCTTCCCCATCTTTGTTTTCATTCTCTGGACCTGCTTCAGCCCCTCAGTGTCCTGAGAGGCCCAAAACTGAACCCAAGATTGAGGTGAGGCCTCAGCAGTGCCCAGTACAGGGGCACCATCACATTCCCCCTCCTGCTGGCCACACTGTTGCTGATCCAGGCCAGGCTGCTGTCGTTCCACACAACAGTGGCTTTGAGGATGTGATACCCTCTGTATTTCTAGCAAAATGGCTTTTTTTTCCTTTGCTTTTCTAACACTTCTTAGAGGAGCTGTTGGGGAAATCATCCTGTGAAACTCATGGAGTGCTTTGAGGTCTGTTTCAATGCTGTTAGTTGCTGGGGGCAGGTTCTAGCCTGTTAAACACACACATATCCCCCCTCCCCCCCTCCATTTCTCTTTCAAAGTTTCACCTTCTGTTCCTTAACCACTGCCACCTTGAAAGGACTGAGGGAATTTCAGGTTGCTATTGGAGGAGCACCTCACCAACTCCTGCTGACTTAATTTGCAGCTCAGCCATTGCCTTTTGACTGCAGTGTTGTTCTTTCTCTGTAGGTGAAACACCTCTTCATCTTGGGTGAAGCTGCACAGCTGTGTCCAGCCAAAGTGGAGAAAAGAGTCTTCCTTTTAATTCAGTCCATCCTGGCTGCTGGCAGTGAGGACCAAGGTGAGGCTCTCCCCTTCCTGCCTTCAGTTTTGCATTTGCAGGCAACACTCTTTAGCAGAACAGCATGATTTCATTCCTCACCTGTTCTTTGCTAGCTTCTAGTTGTGCAGATGGGGAGGAAATTCCAGCTTCTCAGCCCCTGTCTCAGTTCAGAGGATCAGCCATGCCTCCAGTGATCAGAGCTCATGCCTTCATGACTCTAGGTAAGTGCCATGCTGCAGCAGAAGCCTGCCCTGGAGGATCCAATTCTCAGCCCTTCTGGTGGAGGTTCTGCTGGAAAGCTGTCTTAGATTCACAGAGTGGTTTGGGTTGGAAGGGACCTTAAAGAGCATCCAGTTCCAACCCCCTGCTGTTGGCAGAGACACCTCCCACCAGCACAGCTTGCTCAAGGCCTCATACAGCCTGGCCTTGAACACCTCCAGGGAGGGGACATCCACAGCCTCCCTGGACAACCTGTTTCAGTGTCTCCCCACCCTTGCTGGAAAGAATTTTTTCCTAGTATCAGTGGCAGCTGCAGCAGCCACAGTGCTTAGAGCTTGCACTGCCTCAGCTCACAGCTTCCAGCAGTGCAAATATCCATGGTAACAAGTTGCACACACCACAGGAACTCTGCCACCTATGTCCCTGCTGCTCTGGGTGGGTACTGCACTAATGGTGATCAATGTTTTTAGCAATGTCCTTCACAACTGTGCTCTCCTTGTATTTGGGGCTGGTTGGTGTCTGGCTGAAGGATCATAGTCATGGAATTGTTTTGGTTGGAAGAGACCTTTAAGATCACTGAGTCCAACCATCAGCCCAGCACCACCATGGTCACTAAACCATGTCCCACAGTGCCGTGGCCACAGGTTTCTTGAACACCTCCAGGGATGGGGACTCCACTACCTCCCTGGGCAGCCTCTTCCAATCCCTGACCGCTCTTGCAGCAAAGAAATTGTTCCTCATCCTACTTAAACCTCCCCTTTTACAATTTCAGGCCATTTCCTGGCCTTCTATCACCAAATCTATCACCTCACATGTGCTCCACAGAGGATGAGGAAAACTTTCTGCTTTTTGGTGCAGTTTAGAGCAGATTGACTGCCAGCAGTTCCTTGTTCCCAGCATGAGCTAAGAGCTCCTTTGTGATAGGAGCCTGGTCAGATCTCCATCTCCAGTTTTAGGGAAAGCACTGAAAGTTCTGGTTTTGTGGTGCCTCTGTGGTTAGGAACAAATCTCTTGCAGATAGACAGCATCATTCTTTCCTTAACTGCTTTGGGGAGCTGAATGCTGCTGTTGAGAGCTTAGCAATAGTGCTGGAGCAGTGATGTTAGAAGGGAGGCTGTTTTATATAGAGCTGGGTTAGTGATGCTCCTCAAGGTGGGTGTCTCCCTGCTATGCTTATGACAGCTGGGGCTGTTCTTTTTAGCTGCCTTGAATAATACCCTGTGCACAGAAATAGTTCCCTGTGAGGGAGGGAATTTGACATAGAGACCCACACTATAGGTCTGAGAGGAGTTTGGAAGAACTCCTTGAAGAATCATTTCTTTGAGGGATGCTGCAGATTGCTCATCAAGCTTCAGCATTTGTTTCTTGCTTATTCCCCTGCTTGTGTCCCACTTCCTTTCCTGCCTCGTGTTGGCCTCAGGGGAGGCAGGAAGCTGGGCTGTGGTGCTTAGGTGTGATGGTTTGAAGCTGTCTTTTTAATTTTTTCCTTGCAAAGTTCAAACAGAGAAAATGAAAGAGTGTAAATAAGTCACTATTGGGTGTAAGAAAGCAAAATACTGATTGTTCTAAACACTTCCATTGGATAGATAGAAATGTTTAAGAACTATTACCCAAAACAAAGTGGGCACCCTGCACATTCTGCAGTGGGGGCAGTTGCTGGGCTGTCTGGCTGCTGTTTCTTCTTCTCTTCTGGCTGAAGATAACACACACTGACCTTGGCAGCTAAGTTAACAACTTTCTGCTTTAACTAACTCTGCTTTCTGTCCAGGGAGGCCTGGGGGGGGAAGCTCCTGGGAGAGAGAGAGGCCCCTTTGGGAAGGGTCCCCTTTGGGGGGAAGCAAAGGGGGAGCTTGGTTGTGCTTTTCTGTTGATTGTATATATTTGTAAATGTTGTGAATTTTGTATATTTGTACATATTCATTGCATTTCATCGTAGATTGTAGATTCTGCTTGTAAATGCAGCTTTCATTTGCTTCCAGACTGAGCTAGCCTGGTTATTGTCAGTGGAGGGGGGGAATTTCAGCTCACACTGACACATTTTTATTTTTGGCGCCCAACGTGGGGCTCGATTGCTTGTATGATTTATTCCTGTTCCCAGCACTGACAGCCTGGGCTGTGCTTCGCAGGTAAATTGTGTTTGCAGCACGAGGACCTGGCAAAGAAATGCATCGCAGCTCTGGCTCGGGAGCTGGAGGTGTCCCAGGAGGTGGCCGTCCGCAACAACGTCGTCATCGTCCTCTGCGACCTCTGCATCCGCTACACCTCCATGGGGGACAGGTACATCCCCAACGTCTCCCTCTGCCTCAAGGACCCCGAGCCCTTCATCCGCAAGCAGACTCTGATCCTGCTCACCAACCTTCTGCAGGTAATCGTAGAATCAGTCAGGGTGGGAAGGGACCTCAAGGCTCAGCCAGTCCTAACCCCCCTGCCATGGGCAGGGACACCTCACACCACAGCAGGTTGCTCACAGCCACATTCAGCCTGGCTGCAAAACCCTCCAGGGATGAGGCTTCCACCACCTCCCTGAGCAACCTGTGCCAGTCTCTCACCACCCTCATGGGGAAGAATTTCTCTCTAACATCCAATCTCAATCTACCCATTTCTATTTTTGTTCCATTCCCCCCAGTCCTGTCATTCCCTGACACCCTAAAATGTCCCTCCCCAGCTTTCTTGTACCCCCCTTATGATACTGGAATAAGGTCTCCTTGGAGCCTGTTCTTCTCCAGACTGAACAACCCCAACTCTCTCAGTCTGTCCTCATAGGAGAGCAGCTCCAGCCCTCTGCTCATTCTCATGGCCCTTCTCTGGACACCTTCTAGCACCTCCAGATCCTTCTTGTAATAGAGGCTCCAGAACTGGACACAGTGCCCCAGGTGGGGTCTCACCAGAGAAGAGCAGAGGGGCAGAATCACCTCCCTGGCGTTGCTGGCTATGCTTGTCTTGATGCAGCCCAGGATGTGATTGACTTAAGGGCTGCAAGTGGGTAATGGAGGCCTCAGGCATGTATCTGACAGCCTGTGCTGAGTACTGGCAGCCTGAGCAGTGAGGGTGATCCTTCATCTCACACAGAGTGGAAGGGGTTGGAGGGAACCTCTGGAGATCCATAGGTTCATAGAATGATTTGGGTTGGAAGGGACCTTAAAGAGCATCCAGTTCCAACCCCCCTGCCATGGGCAGGGATACCTCCCACCAGCCCAGATTGCTGAAGGCCTCATCCAGCCTGGCCTTGAACACCTCCAGGGAGGGGACATCCACAGCCTCCCTGGGCAACCTGTTCCAGTGTCTCCCCACCCTCACTGGAAAGAATTTCTTCCCATCTCCAGTCTCCATCTTCCCTATTCTAGCTGAAAGCCACTGCCCCTTGTCCTGTTACTACAAGCCTTTGTCAAAAGTTCCCTCCTGGCTTTCTTCTAGTCCCCCTTCAGGTACCAGTTCATCTACTCCAAAATCAGGTTCTTCTAGAGCAGGGTGCACTGAACAGCATCCAGGCAGGTTTTGAATTACTCCAGAGATGGAGACTCCCTCACCTCTCTTCTGTCTTTTCTTTGTTTCTTTGAATTCTCTTCAATTTCACTCCTGTATGAATGAAGATAATGAGCATCACAGCACCTTTTTCTCCCACTCTCTCTGCTTATTGTTGTGAAGATGTAAATGATAGAATCACAGAATTGTTTAGGTTGGAAAAGGCCTCTAAGATCATCCAGACCAAGCATCAACCCAACACTACCATGGTCATTAACCATGTCCCCAGGTGCCATGGCCATACCTTTCTTGAACACCTTCAGGGATGGTGACTTTGCCACCTCCCTGGGCAACCTGCCCAAGATGTTTACCCTCCTGATGTTCACGTGAAGCTAACCAAGGCAGATTTGGAGTGCATTTTGCTCTGAGAAGGGTGTTGAAGAGCACATGTGTCTCAAGATGGGAGAACAGATTTTTCATGTTTCTATTTTCTTTTTAATTCATATCTGTGGTAAACCTAACTGCTTGCTGCTGTGGCATTCGTGGTGTTTAAAGCATCCTCCAGAAGTCTGGCTGCTGAGGGTTTATTTTGTGTATCTCCAGCTGCAGTTGTCAGATCCTGACTCTAGTCTGAAGGCTCACATGCTGGGTTTTGCCTGCTTCAGGTTGAATCTTGTCTACCATTTCTTACAGGAGGAGTTTGTGAAATGGAAAGATTCTCTCTTCTTCCGTTTTGTCAGTGTCTTGGTGGATCCAGATCCAGATATTGCTAGGTAAGATACTCACCTGTGAAACAACCAAGGAATTGAAGATCAGAGAAGTACTCAAACCACTCTATCTTCCACCTTCAGCATGCAAAGAAAAAATTGCAGTGACAGAGCAGATTGTGCCTGGACCTAGGTGATCCTAGATATCAATCCAGGCTGGGGGATGATGAGATCAAGAGCAGCCCTGCAGAAAAAGACTTGGGGGTACTGGTAGATGAGAAGCTGGACATGAGCCAGCAGTGGGCACTTGCAGCCCAAAGGGTGGAATCCCCTCCATCAGGTCCATGCTTGGGGTGGCTGCAGGGCTCCAGGGGTGGCTGCAGGGCTCCAGGGGTGGCTGCAGGGCTCCAGGTGAGGTCTCCCCAGAGTAGAGCAGAGGGGCAGGATCCCTCTCTCCATCTCTGTCCATGCTGCTTTGGATGCAGCCCAGGCTGCCATTGGCCTTCTGGGCTGCAAGTGCTCATTGCTGGCTCCTGTCCAGCTTTTCATCCACCAGCACCCCCAAATCCTTCTGCTCTCAATCTCATCATCCCCCAGCCTGGATGTAGGGCAGGCTTGGACCCCTTGCTACTTGTTCCTACCTGGAACAGTTCATCTGAAGATTGGTGTTTCCAAAGCCACCATCCTGTCATTGCTTCCTAGGCAGAGTCCCACTCTTTGCTCTTCAGGGAGTTTTCAAACATCTAAAAATGTCTTTCCAGTAGATGGTGACATTGCAGCATCATGTTCCTAGGGCTTTAGCTAAGGAACATGGTGCTGTTTCTTTGGGAGCCTTTTTTCTTTTGCATCTGCATTCAGTGCCTGCTTCCACAGGAGAACACATTCTTCAGGTCTGGGATTGACTTCCACCTCTTGCAGGGTTTTGCTGATTAACTTTGTGCAAAGTACTTGAAGTGTCTTGGCCACAGTGCAACTTAACTTATTCAAATAATGAAAGTTTGGTGCCTGAATTCGAGTTCAAATTGATTTCTCTCTCTCTGTTCAATGGCAAAAAGTTAAAGCAGTGTTGTGGCTGCTGAAAACATCTCTCTCCTTCTGGATGGAGAAAAAAGTCTTCATGTCAATAAGCTGAGATCCTTGCTCAAGCCCAGATGGAGCTAGGCAAGAATTAAATGTGGTGAGGGAGATGTAGCAGAGGACAGCCCATCCCCTGGCTTTACAGCTCCTGACCCTGCACTGTATCTCAGGGGTGGCTTTTGGAAGCTACCAGCTGATGAGTTCTTCCTTTCCCTCCTTTCCAGGTTTGCAGAGTTCTGCTTGGTGCATCTCTTGCTGAAGAGGAATCCAGCCATGTTCTCCCAACACTTCATTGAGTGCATCTTCCATTTCAATAGCTATGAGAAGCATGAGAAGTACAACAGGTTCCCCCAGAGTGCAAGGTTTGTATCTCCTCAGTGCCACCTGATGGGCTGTCTGGCCATGCAGAAAGTGCTGGTGGTATGCAGTGGGGGAGAAACAGGGTTCAGTTGGCTGCTGCCTTCCCCATGAGGAGAAACTTCTTTACAGTGAGGGTGACAGAGCCCTGGAGCAGGCTGCCCAGGGGGGTTGTGGAGTCTCCTTCTCTGGAGACTTTCAAACCCCACCTGGATGCATTCCTGTGCAGACTACCCTAAGTGATCCTGCTCTGGCAGGGGGGTTGGACCTGATGATCTCTGGTTCCAACCTCTGATATACTGTGAGACTGTGACACTGCTGGGAGGACTTCTGTGATTCTATCACACACAGGATTGTTTTGGTTGGAAGAGACCTTTAAGATCACTGAGTCCAACCATCAGCCCAGCACCACCATGGTCACTAAACCATGTCCCCAAGTGCCATGGCCACACATTTCTTGAACACCTCCAGGGACTGGGACTCCACCACCTCCCTGGGCAGCCTGTTCCAATGCCTGACCACTCTTGCAGCAAAGAAATTGTTCCTCATCTCCAACCTAAACCTCCCCTGGCACAGGAGGGGTACACGATCTCTGGGCACTTGCTGTGCCTTAAAAGGTTTCTGGGTGTTGAAAGTGACATTCAACTATTCCTTGCTGATTTTTCTTTCTTTTTTTTTTTTTTCAAGTCTTATTATTTCTGTGAGCTGTCATAATGTGACTTAGCCCTTGTGAAATGTTCTTGCTCTGCTACAGGGCGAAGAATCTCTTCTCTCTGAAGGGAAAAGATAATAGAGAGAAGAGGATGCACATCTACAGGTTCCTGCTAGAGCACTTCACAGATGAGCAGAGGTTCAACATTACAACAAATATCAGCCACAGCATCCTAGGTAAGGGTCTGGCACTGAAACTCTGGCAAACAAAGAATTGGTGTCTATACATCACAGGATCACAGAATGGCAGGGGTTGGGAGGGACCTCTAGAGATCGAGTCTAACCCCCCTGCCAAAGCAGGCTCACCCAGGGCAGGTCACACAGGAATGCATCCAGATGGGTCTTGAAAATCTCTAGAGAAGGAGACTTCACAACTTCTCTGGGCAGCCTGCTCCAGGGCTCCACCACTCTCATACCAAAGAAGTTTCTCCTCATGTTGAGGTGGAATTTCTTTGGTTTCAGATCTCCAAATGGACTCTGTGTCATTAGGCTCTCGATCCAGCTCTGTTATCATCCTGCTTTTCCTGGCACTGCTCATCCCAGTAAAAGACTTCCTTCTTCCCTGTGTGTTCCAGCATGCTTTGTGGATATGGTCCTTCCATTGGACTTGGAAGCCAGTGAGCTGCTTTCAGACACATTTGAAGTCCTTAGCTGCAAAGAAATTAAGCTATCAACTATGAGATCAAAGCCTGATGAAGATGTGCAGCCTGATGAAGATGAGATGGCAATGGCCAATGCTGTCATGCAGGTGGCACAAAAGAAGCTCATCTCACAGGTGAGTGGCGCTTGATCTGGTGTGGGAAGAGGGCTGGCCACCATACTTGGGAGGCTTTCTGTGACAGAGAAGCTTGAGCAAGCCAGCCAGCAGGAGTAAGGTAGTGACCAGCACTGGTGAGGCCATGCCTTGAGTACAGTGTCCAGTTTGGGGCACTGCAGTCTAAGGAAGACATTGAGGGGCTGGAGTGGCTACAGAGAAAGGCAGTGAAGGTGGTGAGGGGTTTGGAGAGCATGGCTTGTGAGGAGAGGTCTGAGGGAGCTGGGGTTGTTTAGCCTGAAGAAGAAGAGGCTGAGAGGAGAACTCATTGCTCTCTACAGCTGCCTGCAAGGAGGTTGGAGTGAAAGCAGTGTTGGACTCTTCTCCAAAGTAATTAATGACAGGACAAGAGTTGACCTCAAGCTGCACCAGGGGAGGTTTGGGTTGGGAATATGGAACAATTTCTTTGCTGCAAGAGTGGTCAGGCTTTGGAACAGGCTGCCCAGGGATGTGGTGGAGTCACTGTCCCTGCAGGTGTTTGGGAAGCAAGTAAACATGGCAGTTCACTCATGGTCATGGAGGTGTTGGGTAGAAGATTGGACTTGATCTTAGAGTTCTTGTCCAACCATAATGATTCTATGAAAATGGCCCAGGTAGCATACACAGGAATGCCAGTGACCTGCTGTGCCTGTAGGCTGTTACTCAGAGTCTGTAGGTCCACCCTGATCCAAGGGCACCTGTGGAAGCTCTGGGTGTTGTCCAAACACAACCTTCTGGCTAGATTGGGGTCAGTCTGATCAGAGATGCATTTCCTCTGCAGGCTCTGAAGCTGTGCCAGGCTCCATTTGTTCTGCAGCTTTCTCAGTTGTGAAGCATTTGAGTGGAACAATGTTGCGTGTTTTTTTTTTTCTTTTGGTGCATCTTTTGGCTGTTTGCCTTGGGTGTAAGAAGGCAGTGAATTAGTGATGGATCTTAAAAGTCTCCACTTATGTTAAAAGCCCAGCTCTGGGTGCAGCCTAAGAGCAGCTTAATTGCAGTAATTCCCCTTCTGTGCTGTGGGAGCTCTGCTCACTTTAAGCCATTCAGCTGACCACAGAGTGCCTTCTCCTTGGCTTCATCTTCTAACTGCTCATGCCTTCTTCAAACTAAGGTTCAAAAGAAGAACTTTGTGGAGAATGTCATCCCAATAATCACATCCCTGAAGTCTTTGATGGAGCAGAAGAGGATCCCAGCTCTTAAGGACCTTATGAACTACCTCCGGGTAAGGGGAGGTGTTTCCTTGTTGGGACTTGGTTTTTTCCTTCCCTCTCTCCAGCTAATGTTAGATGTGCAAGCAGCAATGGAACAAGCAGCCTTCTTAGAAGGAAATTGAGAAGGCATATGATGTTGTGATACTGCCACTGTGTTAAATAATGTAGGAGGTGGAGGGGATTTTAGATAAGGATCTCACAGTGTGTTAGGTGTGAACCTCCTCAGTGGAATGTGGGCAGAAGGAAAGCTGGAAAGCTTTCTCCATGTTCTGAAGTACCAATTGGAATCCAAACTCTTAGTCTGTTAAAAACACCTCTGCTCTACCAACTGGTATTTCCTTTTGCACTTAAGCAGCTGTGATCTGAATGGAGATATTGAAGCAGTAGACAGGAGAGGTGTCTGAAAGAGTTTCACCATTCCTTCTTGCTCCAGGAAATGATGCAAGATTACAGAAATGAAATCAAAGACTTCTTTGCTGTGGACAAGCAGCTGGCAGCCGAGCTGGAGTATGACATGAAGAGGTATGAAGAGCAGCTGGCCAGTGAGAAGGAGTCAGAGCAGGAGCAGGTCTCAGCAGCTCAGGCAGAGGTTGGTGGTGGTGGTGCCATTAACTCCCTCCATGTCCTGTCTCTGCTGAAGTTGGTGTGCATGTCACAGCCAGACCCTTGTGTGTCTGTTATAGCACTGTGAACAGAGTGCTTGTGTAATGTTCTCATTCCTCTTGGTGTTTGCTGACAGAAGCTTTGCTTTCCAGAGTCATTTAATATGCTCTAGAATGACAACAAACACCACATGTTAAGAGGAGCAGCAAACAATTAATGGGAGGAGGATTGAATTTAGAGGGAAAGCTAAGTCAAAATCACCACAAGCTGTGCTTGCATGTTGTGTTGCTCTCTGTTCCCAGAGAGGTAAAGAAGATGAACTCTTTCTTCTTGACCTGTTTATTTTGCCTGATTTTAGGGGTATACTGAGTGGAAACTTGCATCTCTCTTAGTCAGGCAGATCCTCTTTTGAAGGCAGTGTAAAGAAATGAGTTATGTGCTTGGGGCAATTGTCCTGAGCTATTTTAGGTACCTACCTTAAGATGAGATGACTTCTACCCTGGAAGTACCTTTTTCTCTCTGCTGACTCTTTTTTTAAAAGAGCACCTATATATAAACCTCTAAACTAGGACATTTGTACCCCATCAAGGCTCCCTGTTCCCTCCTTGTTAACATTTTGTCCAGCAACTCCTTTCTCCCTAGCACCCCTTTACATCCATCACACAAAGGCCACTTCTCCAGCACGCAGCATCTTGTACCCATTGTTAGTCACACCATCTCTTCTCCTGTTTTCTGTAGCAACCCCCATCTTTGGAGGCAGCTGTACCTTCTGGTGGCTGCAGTGACAATGCTCAGTCTCCTGTAAGTGGGAGGCAGTCCCTGCCAGCTGGATCCAGGCCTTCCTCTGTGCCTTTGGAGTTTGCTACACCTAACTCTCCGAAGCAGCCATTGCTCAGACACAGGTATGGGTTTCTCTTTGTATTACCAGTTGGGATCTCCTGCAGGGCTGTTGCTCTGCTTATCCCCTCACAGAGTGGTAGGAGTTAGAAGGTACCTCTGAAGATCATCCAGTCCAACCCCCCTGCTAAGGTAGGTATACCTAAATGTCACACAGGAACTCATCCAGGTGGGTTTGGAATGTCACCAGAGATGAGACTCCACCCTCTGTCTGGGCAGCCTGTTCCAGGGCTCCCTCACCCTTCAATGAAAGGAGTTCCTCCTCATATTTAAATGGAATTTCTTATTTTCAAGTTTGTGTCCATTACCCTTTCTCCTGCCACTGGGCACCACTGAACAAAGCCTGCTCCCATCCTCCTGATACCCACCCTTGAAGCATTGATCAGATCCCCCTCAGGCCACTCCTCTCCAGACTAAACAGCCCCAACTCTCTCAGCCTTTCCTTCTCACAGAGATGTTTCAGTCCCCTCAGTATCTTTGGAGCCCTTTTCTGTCCTCTCTCTGACAAGTCTTTGTCCTCCTTGAACTGGACTCAGTATTCCAGATGAGGCCTCACCAGGGCAGAGCAGAAGGGGAGAAGAACCTCCCTTGAGCCACTGGCCACCCTCTTTTTGATGCAAGTCCTTATTTATTGACATGAAAGTCAGCGGAGTTGCAGCATAACCTTCTCCCTCTGATGTTTAAGATCATAAGGGATTGAGAGGGGACAGCTCTCTCTTGATCTGCATCTCATCTGGCTTTGCAGAAGGAAGTCACCTGATTGTTTCTGTCCCCTTCTTTGCCTTGCAGGCCAGTATCCTTGAGCACCTTTGCTATCCTGAACTCTGCCAGGAAAGTCATGGAATCCCAAAACAGGCAGCGCAGCAAGAGCATTGGAGGACGTTTATTGGCCGCATCCCTTCCATCCAGCACAGCTGGCAGCAAGCAAGGTAAGAGCTTGACTTCAGTCCATTTGTCACAGCCTGATTGTTAGACCCTTGAGGTCTCTAAGTGAGTACAGTCCTGTTCCTAATCATTTCCTTGTCATTCCTAGCATCCTTTCAAAGCCAGCAGTCTTCTGGAGGAAATGTGCTGGTGACGGGCAGAGCAGTCAGCACACCAGAACGTAAGTGTCCCCCAGAGCAGCCCTGCCTGGCCACACTGGGCTGAGCACTTGTTCCCTCAGAGAGGCAGCACTGCGTGGCTCTGCTGAAGAGCAGAGAAAGTCAGTCATTGATTGCTGTGGATTCTTGATCTCTCTAAATGGCTGTGGCAGAACCATAGAACTGAGAGGGGATCTTATTGGTGTCTATCAATATCTGAGGGGTGTGTGTCAGGAAGGTGCCAGGCTCTTTTTGGTGGTGCTCAGTGATAGGACAAGGAGCAATGGATGTAAGTTGGGAAACAGGAAGTTCTGCCTCAACATGAGGAGATATTTCTTTGGTGTGAGGGTGCTGGAGCAGGCTGCCTGGAGAGGTTGTGGAGTCTCCTTCTCTGGAGACTTTCAAGACCCATCTGGATGTGTTCCTGTGTGACCTGCCCTAGGTGATCCTGCTTTGGCAGGGGGGTTGAACTTGGTGATCGTTAGAGGTCCCTTCCAACTCCACCACTCCTCCACCACTCTTTGATTCCATGGGTGCTTTCTGACCCATGGTTGTAGCCAGGTGGGGGTCAGTCTCTTCTCCCAGGCACCCAGCAGCAGAACAAGGGGACACAGTCTCAAGCTGTGCCAGGGGAAGTATAGGCTGGAGATTAGGAGGAAGTTCTTCACAGAGAGAGAGATTTGCCATTGGAATGTGCTGCCCAGGGAGGTGGTGGAGTTGCTGTCCCTGGAGATGTTCAAGAGAAGCCTGGATGAGGCACTTAGTGCCATGGTCTGGTTGATTGGATAGGGCTGGCTGATAGGTTGGACTGGATGAGCTTGGAGGTCTCTTCCAACCTGCTTGATTCTATGACAGACCTGCAGCACTCTGCAGTGTCCCTTTCTGAGGTGCAAGAGGCAGATATAGTCAAACACAAGTGGAGCTGAGTTCAGGAGTAGATTCCTGTCCTTTACATCAGTTTGTTGCTCAGCTCCTTTAGGGCATCTCTGTTGTAATGTGAATTGTGAGAGTGATGAACACAGATTCACAGATTGCATTGGGTTGGAAGGGACCCTCAGAGGTCATCTTGTCCAACCCCCCTGCAGTCATCAGGAACATCTCCGGGTGCCTAGGGCCACATCAAGTGTGATCATCAGTGTTTCCAGGGACTGGGACTCAACCACATCTCTGGGCAACCTGTTCCACCCCTCTCATTGTGCTGAACTTCCTTCTGATGTCCAACCTAAAACTGCCCTGCTCTGGTTTCATATCATTGCCCTTGTCCTAACACTCCCAGCCTTCCAAACAGTCCCTCCCCAGCCTTCCTTTAGGTCCCCTTCAGATACTGAAACGCAGCCCTAAGGTCTCCCTCGCACACTCTGGAGAAAGCTCCAGCTAGCTAAGCTGGGAGCACAGGTCAGTGTCTGAGGGGCCAGCTGTCCTTAAGGCAGGGGTGAGATGTTTGGGGAGGGGTGGGTGTTGCAGAAGCAGGGCTGCCTGCCTGTGCTCTGGGGCTGCCTGTGCAAACAGGCAGAGATAAGGCAGTCAGCTGTGCAGCGCTCTGCAAAGACCTGACAGCGGCGGGCAGGCAGCAGCAAACCAGCGGCAGTGGTGTGCATCCACTGGAAAATCTGACCCTGCTCTTCTCTCTGCTCTGCTGTTCAGCCAGATTTGTCTGCTCAGTGTTTCTCTTTGCTGCCTGAGCAACAAGCAGTGCTGAAGGGTCTGGAGAACAAAGCTGATGAGGAGCAGCTGAGGGAGCTGGGTGTGTTTAGTGTGGAGAAGAGGAGGCTGAGGGAGACCTCATTGCTCTCTACAGCTCCCTGAAAGGAGGTTGCAGTGAGGTGGGACTCAGTTTCTTCTCCCTAGTATCAGGTCTGAAATTGTGCCAGGGAAGGTTTAAGTTGGACATCAGGAACAATTTTTTTTGCTGCAAGTGTGAGGCTGCCCAAGGAGGTGGTGGAGTGCCCATACCTGGAGGTGTTGAAGAAACTTGTGGCCATGGCAGTCTGGGACAGGGTTTAGGGGCCATGGTGGTGCTGGGTTGATGGTTGGATCTTAAAAGTCTCTTCCAACCAAAACAATGCTATGATTTTGTGATCTCTGTGCCAAAAAAAAAAAAAAATAAGTGGGGGGGGTGTGTCATGGTTTTTTGGTTTTTGAGAGCAGGAATCTTGAAGCACCACATCTCTGGCTGGAAGCTTGCACGGCTGTTTCTCTTAAGCACCATATGGTGGAGAAGGAGGCAGAGGAACGTTAATCTGCAGTGCTACTAGGGCTGAATTGCTGCTTCTCTTGGAGGCAGCATGTGTCCTTCAGCAGGGAGACAAACTGTACAGAGCAGCTCCATCACTTGAGCGAGCGTGTGTTGAGCCATCTGCGTGGTGGTGCTGGGCCTTGCAGGCTGACAGGCAATCAAAATAAACCATCCTGACTCCTCTGCTCCAGCATTCCAAAGCTATCACAGATGCAGTTCTTTGTAAACCACTTTGTACTCGAGGAGTTAAGAACAGCTGTCTCTCCTCTATCTTGACTCTTCTGGCTGTCACTCCCTCCCCTGCTGTCTTTGGGTCTCCTTCTCAGCTCCTGCTGCTTCCTTTGAGAAGGGCTGGGTGGGTCTGGTGCTTCTTCATGCACCCTGCACAAAGCCAGGACACCTACAGGACAGTCCTAAGAGATGGCAGAAGCCAACTAAGGAGATAGATCAAGTTGGATTTCCACTACAAGCTTCAGTGATTCCTTTCCAGCACAGGGAAGCAATTAAAAAGCAGACCCAGTTAGTCTGTAGAGAGAAGTCCTTTCAGCAGAGTTTCCAACTCCTGCCCTATAAAGCACTTTTTACCTTAATTCCTTCTGAAAGCTTCTGGGAAACATGAGCATAAAACAGAGCTTTGAATAAAGTAAAATCTGAATATTGTGACATCTTTCCTGAGATAAATGACAGGGAAGAGACAGCTGACAACTATGGCCTATTCAGGCAAGCTAAATTTTATCAGGCTTCCTTGTCAAGTGATGCCTCTTGTCTGGCTGCAAGCAGCTCCTCACAGAAAGGCTGCTCAGGTCCTGTGTCAGTCTGCAGGGGCCCCCAGTTCTGACTGGGCAAAGCAACTGGTCTGAGACTAACCTGCTGTTGGGAAAGATCATAGAATCATAGAATCAGTCAGGATTGGAAGGGACCACAAGGATCATCTAGTTCCAACCCCCCTGCTGTGGGCAGGGACACCTCACACTAGATCAGGCTGGCCAGAGCCTCAAGATGGCAAAGCATCAGTAGAAGCTGTGGTTCTCCCACCTAGGCAGCACAAGGAGCTGCCTGACTGAGGTCATATACAGAGCAGGTTGTAAATCTGGAGTAGGAAGCTGATGGGCACAGCAAGTTCAGCAGAGTGTTGAGGCTGGGTGGGACACACTGAGGATCTCCCCTATGGGGAGAGGCTGAAAGAGTTGGGTCTGCTCAAACTGCTGGAGGGAAGGCTCTGAGAGACCTTAGAGCATCCTTCCTGTACCTGAAGGGAGCTACAGGAGAGCTGGGGAGGGACTTTTGACAAGAGCTGGGAGTGCCAGGATGAGGGGCAATGGCTTTGAGCTGGAAGAGGAGAGACTGAGACTGGAGATGAGGAAGTGAGGATGGGGAAACGTCGGAACAGGTTGTCCAGGGATGTTGTGGCTGACACCTCCCTGGAGGTGTTCAAGGCCAGGTTGGATGAGGCCTTGAGCAACCTGGGCTAGTGGGAGGTGTCCCTGCCCATGGCAGGGGTGAGGGTTGGAAATTGATGGCATTTAAGGACCCTTCCAACCCAACCCATTCTATGAATCTGTGGCTTGCTGTGCTGAAAAAGAGAGCTGTGTGTGTGCTTGCAATTAACTGGATGTTCTTCCTCTGTGACACTGAAGTGCTCTAAGACAGCATGCCTTGCCCTCTGGCCATGTCACAAGCTGACTGCTAATATGTGCTTGTTCTTTCAGAGACCGTTCATGACTTGACTTTTGGTGCTGGGGTCAGTTACATCAGCTTGACGCACACACCGGGTTCAGCTCCTCCAGGCAAGTTATTTTTGTGGTTCTAATTTGAGAGGAGGAAGGGGGCAAAGAAAAGGAAAAAAATTCCCAAATGATCATGTCTAGCATTTTTTAAATATGAAAATATCTGCATTATTTGCAGGGAATAAGGAGGATGAGCAGAGAGACATTATCTGTTTCATGTCACCAGAGAAACCGTGAGTTCAACGTGGGTCTGCAGCTGCCCTCACAGCACCTGGGAAGCCCTACAAGAAAGCTGGGGAGGGACTTTTGGCAAGGGCTTGGAGTGACAGGATGAGAGGAAATGGCTTTGAGCTGGAAGAGGGGAGATTGAGACTGGAGATGAGGAAGAAGTTCTTTAGAGTGAGGGTAGGGAGACACTGGAACAGGTTGCTCAAAGAGATGTTTGAGGCCAGGTTGGATGAGGCCTTGAGCTACCTGGGCTGGTGGGAGGTGTCCTGGCTCATGGCAGAGGGTTTGGAACTGGATGCTCTTTAAGGTCCTTTCCAACCCAAACCATTCTATGGAAGACTGGTGAAGTGCTTCAAAACAAATGGTTCTTCTTTCTTTTAGCCTGGCCCAGCTCCGGGAGTGGAAGGTGGAATCCTCAGTGAGGAAAAGCAGCAACCACCGTGGCCCTTTGAGACGGTCCCAGAGGAGGACTCCACTGAAACCAGAGAACTGATCCTTTTGTTGGACTTCTGTACAGAACCATCATGCTGCCTGAAATCTTTGCCTCTGTAATCAGAAATCACTGCAGCCACACATCCTTCCCTCCTTATCTATTCTGAAGTTAGTTCTCAGCTGAGAGTGTCCAGAATCTGGCCACACAAAGCCTGTATTAGCACGTGTGTGAATTATGAATTGCTACTGCTGCTGCTGGCCAAGCTCTCTGGAGTATAAAGCTGCAATAGAAAGGGAGCCTTGCACTTCACTCCCAGGATGTATAATTTGTCCATTTGGAAAAGGAAAGAGCAGAATGTTGCCACGAGCTCAGCAATAAATGCAACTTAGCTTGGCAGGGGAGTGAGTGGTTTCACTTATTCACTCCATCCCTCATTGTCCCTCTTGGTTATATTCTGGAGTTGCTTTCATTTCAACAAAGGTAAAGCAGCTTGGCACTGCCACACCCCTAAATCTGCTAATTGCACACTACATCACCTCTTATTTGTTGTGCAGGCTCCTGTGTGTGTGAGCAGCCTTCAGGTTCTTTTATATGGGATATTTCCCTTCTTCAGCTGTGTTATTTCCAACTATTAACATTTTATGAAAATAAATGGTTACAGAATTAATTCCACCTACAGCTTCTTCCTCCCCCCATCCTTTTTTTTTTTTTTTCTTGATCTGACAGAGCAATTATTTCTTTTTATTTATTTATTTATTTTGTCCTCTGTGGATTTCTGGGGTTGTTTAGCCTGGAGAAGAGGAGGGTCAGGGATGACCTCATTGCTGTTTACAGCTACCTGAAGGGAGATTGTAGCCAGGTGGGGGTCAGTCTCCTCCCAGGCAACCAGCATCAGAATGAGGGGACACAGTCTCAAGTTGTGCCAGAGGAGGTATGGGCTGGAGATTAGGAGGAAGTTATTCCCAGAGAGATTTGCCATTGGAATGTGCTGCCCAGGGAGGTGGTGGAGACACCATCCCTGGAGATGTTCAAGAGGAGACTGCCATGGTCTGGTTGATTGGATAGGACTGGGTGATAGGTTGGACTGGATGATCTTGGAGGTCTCTTTCAATCTGGTTGATTCTATGATTCTGCAGCCTCTGAGGTTTCTTCTGCTAGGTCACTGGTCACTTGGGCACTAAGTTCACTTTATGTTGGGCACAGCAGCTTTTAAATCTAAACTCTTATTTGACTGCAAGGAGGATGTGATTAACTCACTAAAATCAAGGTTGGTAAGTCATATCACAGCTTTGTGCTCTGCAGCTAACTTCTTTAGCACAAATCACAGAATTGTTTGGGTTGGAAAAGGCCTCTAAGAGCATTGAGTCCAACCTTCAACCCAACACCCCCATGGCCATTAAACCATGTCCCCAAATGCCCACACATTCCTTGAACACCTAATGGGCTGTGTAAGGGGTGGAATGTGACCATTCCTGGGTGTCTCTGATGCCATGTGAACCTCACTGAAGTTTTCCCATTGTTAGCTTCTATTACAGAGCTCTTGTCCTAGATTTCATTGAAACTGGGATCTGGGTTTAGTTTTTTTTTTTCCGTGCTGGTTTGTCCTACTCTGGCCTGAGCAGTTTTTTGGGGTTTTTTTTTGGTTGGTTTTTTTTTTTTTTTTTTGCACAAGTGAGAACAAAGGGGCTGAATGTGCTTTTTGCCACAGCCCTCCCAGAGGCACTTACCTCCTGCACTGGAATCTCAAAGCTGCCCTCACTTTGCCTCTACTGTTTGAAGACTGGAGAAAGCTTCAAGTGAGATTAAGCTTTATTCTCCAAATCAAAGGCAAAACCTGGGGCACAGGGGATGTATGGAATGGCTTTGGTTTCAACCATGGCTGACTGTGGCCACATCCATTTGTTATGTACCTAATCTCCTGCCTTAAAATCATAGTTTTGGTTGGAAAATACCTCTAAGACTGAGTCTAGCCTAAAAGCCACCATCACCATGGCCATCAAACCATGTGCCACAGTGCCATGGCCACCCATTTCTGGAATGCTCCAGGGATGGGGACTCCACCACCTCCCTGGGCAGCCTCTTCCAATGCCTGAGCAATTCCAATGAAGCCCAGAGGAAACAGACTTGGCTTAACCACTTGGAATGGTACACTGGAATAGTTTATTTCCTAACTTGTGCCTTTCTAGTTTTCCTTCTGTCCTCCAGCAGCACTGAGATGAGCCCTGTGAACATTAATCTGTCTCCTCTAGAGAAGAACCAGGGGTAGACTGATGTCCAAGAATGAACTGATTAACAGCCACATGGACTTCCTGTTACCTTCAGCACAAAGCAGGTGAGTGAGTGCTCTGCCACAAAAGGCTTTCCCTTATTTCACTGAAGTGAGAAGAGAAGCCTCCAACGTGAGGGCTGTTTAAAAACCCCAAACCAAACACCAAGCCCTGGCAAGAATGCCTTTGGAGCTTGGTGTTATTGGAAAACATTCTTGGCAAAAGTTAAAACATCAGACCTTAATACAAACCTGGATGCTATGATACAATGAATTCATCCATCAGAGCTCATGAGCTGTGTCAGGGGGCTCATCTCCCCTCCTCTCCTTAGGGATGCCACTGTCACGTTTTTAGCCCTCCAAATGAAGTGGATTCTTAGCCTGCTGGTTTCCCACAGGAAGGTTGCCTTTGGTGCTCATGGTGAGACTGTAGATTGTGACCCCATAGTGCCCAGAGCTACCCTGGTTCAAACCCTTTCTCTCCCTTCTTACAGGTATCCCACAGCAGCATAGAAAAGGAGTAGTGGCTACAGAGAAGGTGCAGAGGAATATTAGCTCCCTCCTGCCAGGATGAGCAGAGGCAGCGTGCAGCCAGCGAGCAGCACTTGGGTGGCTTGCTTGGGGAGCATGTCTTAAAGAGGTAACCATCATGTAGCAGTGGTGATGTCCAAGTTACACAGAGAACATATGGTTATTGCTGCCCCATCCTTGGTTTTTACTTTGATTAGCAAAAGGAGAAGGGGTAACACTTTGTTTAGGCAAAAGAAATGCAGCACTGGCAGGTCCAGCGAGGCCCCGAGGGAAGGAAGCAGATTAATGCAGACCACTAGAAAGAGGGGGGAGGAAAAAAAACCACCACTGACAGTCCAAATCATCAAGTATCCAAAATACTGTATACAGGAAAAGTTAAGACAACTCAATTCATATTGGAAATACAAGAACACTAACTTCTGCTACATTAAAAAACATTTCTTAAACCACAGCACAGTCCTAGTGTTGCATCCACAGCTTGCAGTCTGAGATCACCCAATGCTGTTCAACACTACCAGCTTGTCTGTTCCTGGGAAACAAGGCTTTCCAATCATAGAATCCCAGCATGGTAAGGGCTTGGAAGAAACCTCTGGAGGTCATCTAGTCACCTAGATCAGGTTGCACAAGAGCACAGTGTCCAGGTGGGTTTGGAATCTCACCAGAGTAGGAGACTCCACAACCCCTCTGGGCAATGATTAAAGACAAGAGATTTGGTTTCTCTTTTTTTTTTTTTTTTTTTTCCTTTTACCAGCTAGAGAAGAAGTTGCAGCTGACACTACAAAAGTGCTTTTTGTATTGAGCTTTTGCTTCCCCAGCTCCAGAAGCAGTTGCCTTGGCTATGCAGTTTAAACCTGTTAAGGTTGCCATAGCTCTCACACCCTGTTAGTGCTTTAGGGAACTTGCAGAGGGCTAGCACACATTAAAGTCACTCTGTCAACCTTGTTGGAACTGAATCCAAAAAAAAGAAAACCATTCCTGGATGTTTCTTGCAACAACAAAATACAAAGTGTTGGTCACTGGCAAGAAAAGTACAATTTTTTTTTTATGTATATATAAAAAACAGTTGATAGCTCCTGCCATAAATTTACAAAAACTATCCCTGAGTGACTCTGTTCTGTGTCTGGTAAGACCTCTTGTGACAAGGAGATGGCTGAAGCTAGCTTCAGAGGCAAGAGATGCTGTTCCACCTGCAGTTTTCTATGCCACTTGGCAATAATACTGATATGCTCTGGCAGTGCCATTCTATAACAACATTTTGAGCTCCTCCCTGTAGCTTGAGAGAGGGGAGAGAAGAAGGAAAGAAAAAAAACAGTAAAAAAATACCTACATTACTTCAAACCCTGCTGGCATCACCTATTTACACTTTAAATAGAAATGTAACTTTTTTTTTTTTTCTGAAGTAATCAAAATAGATCTTTGCAAAAAATTTAGAAGGGGGGGGGCGGGGGAGGAGAGGTTTTTATAAAATAAATGGAGAAGGTTAACAAACAAACAAACAAACTTGAAGCTATCTCAGTACCTTTTCTGGCAATCTCAGCCCAGGAAAGTATTTGGCTTGAATTTTCCTGCAGAGGATGTCTCAGCACTAGGTTCTCTGCCTCCCCCCTCTAAGCCTCTTTCAAAGCCTGAGTGATGCTTTGTGCAGATTAGAGTGGGGTTACCTGCGTGCAAGAAAGCAGTGGCCAGGAGCCATCCTTCTGGCCTGCTGCTGCCCATGCCTCAGGTTAGTTGGAGCAGCAGCAGCAGCCAGGTTTCAGGGAGCTAACAAAAAGGGGCTGAGAAGGGTTAGTTGTGTTTACCCCTTCTGGAGGCCACCCAGATCCCCCTTTCTCTGCACAGGAGCGGAGTCAAAAGAGCAAGACAATCACAAATGGGTGAAAGTCACCAGCCAGGCCTGGGCAACAAGGTGCTGAGAGGAAGACTCCCTCCCCCCCTTGCACAGATCAATCTCATTCTTTGCAGTCCATCTATTGCTCTATCAGCACCTTTTGGGTTTGTTTTTTTTTTTTTTCTCTACTTTGTAACATCTGCCAGTCCTGTCTGCTACACCTTTACCTAACGCTGTTCCCCTGGTTGCTTTGCACCTTGTGGCTGTGTCCCTGCAGCACAAATAGAAGGCAAATCCACAAACTTCCACAGCCCAGCCTCTTGGGAAGTATTAAAATGCTTCTTTAGTCCAAGGGAGAGGTTTAGGTGATCCTGTTGGTACCTCTGGAGGCAGGGGAGACGCAAGTCGGGCAGTGAGGAGTTACTTGAAACTTTGGCAAAGAAAAATAAAGAGAGATACAGAGAGCTATCGAGTTCTGGTGTGTCCCAAACTCTTCCAAGCGCACTTAAATCATCCTTTGCTCTTGCTTTGAGTTCCTGGAGGAGGTATTTTCACACTTGCTTTTGCTGGTTTGCAGGATTCTTTCGGAGTCTTAGATGACAAACGAAGACTTGTGTCTGAAGTCACCCTGCAACAAAAGAGTTCACAGATTCAGAGTGCTTTGGGTTGGAAGGGATCTTAAAGCTCAGCCAGTTCCAACCCCCCTGCCATGGGCAGGGACACCTCCCACCAGCACAGCTTGCTCAAGGGCTCATCCAGCCTGGCCTGGAACACCTCCAGAGAGGGGGCAGCCACAGCCTCCCTGGGCAACCTGTGCCAGTGTCTCTCAGGCACCTCTGTATTCCTGCTATCCCCAAAGGTAGGTCCCTTCTGCATGACTTCCAGCACTCTATGTAGCACCCTCTTCCAGCTGGTAAGGACTGGGAGCCACCAGTCAGACTGGTCAGATGCTCTTTCTGCCACTGTCCTTTCTTACCAAAGCCTAGCAGGGGACTTTCTCATTCCCTCTTCAGTAGCTCTGCTAAGAGGGAGAGGCTTTTTTTTTTTTTTTTCTGATCTTCAGCTTAGTGATCCTTCTCAAATCCCAAAATGCAAATTCTCTTGTAAAAGCATCATGGCCTGCCCACTTAATCCAATGAAACTCATCCTAAGGGGGTCAAGCCATCAGCTAACAGACAGAGCAGAGCTGTCTTTGATAGCTCTTGGCATCAGTCACTTAAGGCAACTTAAACTCTTTATCATTTCTAAGGAAATGATTCAGCTTTCTCCCTTCTGTTTTCTTCTCTCTCTTCTACATCCTTCTGAGTGATGCCCACTCTAAGAAAGTCTGCAGGCCCTAAAAAAGCTGGAAGTCCTCTGCCCACCCTCTTCTTCTCCTAAGCAGAGAGATGTTAAATGCAAATCATTTGTTACCTCATCATCTGTCCGGATATAGTTAACACCATCAGGCTTTGCTGGAGTCTTGTAGCTGAAATAAAGGAAAAGATTTCATTTCTGGGACAAAAGAGACTGCAGGATTTTGGAGGGGAGGTGCTCAAAAGATGACAAGGAGGAGGAACAGTTGAAAAGAAAGCAGATTGAAAAGCAGCTCCTTTCTCAAAGGATAGAGCTGTGCTTATTCCAGCATCCAGCAGAAGGTAGAAAGCTTGCTGGATGCTTCCACAAGCCCAGCTCTGCATAGGGATTCTTTTCTGGACTCTCCTGCCCTGCTCCCTGTGAGCACAGGTTCCTGTGGCCCTTAGAAAGTTCATTTGAAACCTTCACTGTGTTTCCCTTTGGCTCCAAGGAAGCACCACTCTGTTTGCAGTCCCATTGGGATGCAGAATTTATATACTGCTGTCGAGTCCAGCGTGTGCCAACCCTCAGCTGCATTTCAATAGGACATTTGGAGCTCTTGTTGAAAACCAAACCAAAGCTAAAATAAAATTAAAAAAAAACCAAAACAAAACTTAAAAAAAAAAAAACAACCAACCAAAAAACACAGAAAAGGGCTTCTGACAAACAACATTTGCTATAGAACAAATCTCTCTGGCGAGCAGCTTGGGCTTCCATACATTATCTCTTCTCCAGGTTCTGTAAGGACATCAGGGCCTGTTTCTAATGCTAATGCTGCTGGGTTTAATGTTTTCCTGTGCATTCTGCACTGGCTGCATTGAATCCCAAATTTAGGTTCTCACAGCTCATGAGATTTCCTGCAGAGAGCCAAATCTTCTGCATATATTTTCGATGCATGTCCTGATGCTTTCCACTAATTGAGCAGTGAGCTCTGTTCAGCGTAGATCTCATCATGCCAGCAGCACATCAGCTGCTGGAGAAACACCTGCAGGCTTTTACTTGGGCTGCTCCCCTCTTTCCATGCAAATAGGAGGATATGTTGATGTGCTAGAAGGATGTGATGTCATCCAGAAGGACCTAGCCAAGCTGGAGTGGTGGGCCCAGGTGAAGGTTCAAGGTGAACGTTCAACAAGACCAAGTATAGGGTCCTGAGTCAGAACAATCCTCATTATTAATGCAGGCTGGGGAATGAGGATAGAAAGCAGCCCTGTGAAAAAGGACTTTGGAGGTCCTGGTGGGGAAGAAGCTGGATGTGAGCCAGCAATGGGCACTGGCAGCCAGTGGCAGCCTGAGCTGCATCCAACGCAGTGGGGCCAGAGATGGAGAGAGGGGATCCTAGGAGCCCCTCTGCTCTGGTGAGACCTCACCTGGAACACTGCATCCAGCTTTGGAGCCCTCAATACAGGAAGGTCAGGGACCTGATGGAACAAGTCCAGAGGAGGGACACAAAAATGATCAGGGGACTGGATCACCTCTCCTATAAGGACAGGATGAAGGAGCTGCAGTTGTGCAGCCTGGAGAAGAGAAGGCTCCAGGCAGACCTTAAAGCAGCCTTCCACTACCTGAAGGGGGCTCCAGCAGAGCTGGGGAGGGACTTTTGACAAGGGCTTGGAGTGACAGGATGAGGGACAAGAGAATAGATTTAGATTGGATGTGAGGAACAAGTTCTGCACCATGAGGGTGGTGGAACACTGCAACAGGTTGCCCAGGGAGGTAGTTGAGACCCCATCCCTGGTGATATTCAAGGTCAGGCTCAACAAGGCTCTGAGCAGCCTGCTCCAGCAGAGGATATCCCTGCTGATTGCAGGGGGTTTGGACTGGATGACCTTTGGAGGTCCCTTCCAACCAAAACTATTCTAGGACTCTACATTAGAGCACAGCTTTCACCCCTCTGACTGCTCTGGGTAGCTACCACCACGTTCTCCCTTAAGCAAATCAACCTTGGCCGTGGTGCAGGGTTGAGAGTGGTGAATTGGATACTTCAGGTACTGGGTTTGCCTGTAGTCTTTGGTAGGGAACTAACAAGGAATGTCCAAGCCAGGCACTGGAAGGTATTTTAGCCACCAGCTTCTTCAGGAGCTTGTGCAAGAACACTTTCAATCCCAGCTTACCTTTCCCCACTCTCTTTGCTGTTTGCAAAGTATCCTCTCCTGTAGGCACAGCAGATCCCAAGAGTGATGAGCACCAAAACTGCTAGAACCACCAGGACTCCACCAATTATCCCACCAATATTGAGGTCATCTGGCAAAGAGAGAAAACATCATCCCATATTTCTTTTAAGGAAGTAGCAATAAAAGGCCTGAAATTGTGCCAGGGGAAGTGTAGGTTGGAGATTAGGAACAATTTCTTTGCAGCAAAAGTGGTCAGGGATTGGCACAGGCTGCCCAAGGAGGTGGTGGAGTCCCCATCCCTGCAGGTGTTCAAGGAACCTGTGGCCATGGCACTTGAGGCCATGGTTAGGTCAATGGTTGGTCTCAATGGTCTTGGACCTGCTGAGAATGGCCTGGGGTGAGTGGCCTCTCTGCAGAGTGCTTTGAGATCCTCAGATCAGAAGTGATGTGGATAAATCAGAGTCTTTCCATCTACAAAGCCTAAAGTCACTCTAGAAATTCTGCAAGGCAAGGCAGGTCTTTGCTTCCAAATGTTCCTGTCCAGCCCCTGCAAAGGGACTTTTTACAGGGGCTTGTACTGATAGGGTGAAGGGGAATGAATTGAAGCTGGAAGAGGAGAGATTTAGACTGGAAGAAATTCTTTACAGTGAGAGTGGGGAGACACTGGAACAGGTTGCCCAGGGAGGCTGTGGATGTCCCCTCCCTGGAGGTGTTCAAGGCCAGGTTGGATGAGGCCTTGAGCAACCTTTGCTGGTGGGAGGTGTCCCTGCCCATGGCAGGGGGTTGGAACTGGCTGAGCTTTCAGGTCCCTTCCAACCCAAACCATTCTGTGATTCTCTGAATCTATTCATCAGGGTTGACAAACAGAAGCATGTAGAGGTACTCACAGACTTCCATCTCCTGCTCCTCACACTTGGCAAAGCCAGCATCGTTGGTGGCTATGCAGGAGTACCGACCTGTGTCCCCTTTGTGCACAGCATGGAACACCTGGGCAGGAGAAAAGGGAGGGCAGCAGGGCATGAGAGAAAGGAGGCACTCTGGGAGCCTATCACCATGCATTTCCAACTCTAATAAGCTTCACAGTGGGCTGTGAGATATCTTCCTTCCCTCCTAAAAAGCCAAGTGGTATTAGCAGTGATCAAACCCCACCAGCTAGGATCTTCCATCTTGAACCTTCCCTTTCCCAACTCACCTGGATCTTACCACACCTACACCTTCCTTGAAGGCCATGCAATGACTTTTTTGTCCTTTTAAAGCAACCTCAGAAACAACCTTTTCAACAAAACAAGTCTTGCTTATGCCTGCCAGGGCATTACCAGAGTGCCTGTGGTAGATCTTCCATCTTGAACCTTCCCTTTCCCAACTCACCTGGATCCTACCACACCTACACCTTCCTTGAAGGCCATGCAATGACTTTTGTCTTTCTAAAGCAACCTCATAAACAACCTTTTCAACAAGTCTTGCTTATGCCTGCCAGGGCATTACCAGAGTGCCTGTGGTGGGGTTCAAGGTGTAGGAGGAGTTGTGGTGTTTGGCGTTGGCTTTGGTGTCCGGGGACAAAGGTTCACTGTTGCGGTACCAGCTGTAAGTGGACTTGGGGTATCCTTCATTCTCATGGCAGTGAAGAGAGGCTGTCTTGCCAACAGGTACAGCTTTAGGCACAGTGCATCTAGGAGTCATTGGCTTCACTGTGGGGAAGAGGCAAACCATGTAAGTGACACTGCTGAGCAGAGCTAAACCATTCCTGATGTGCTTTCTGAGGTGGCAGAACCTCCCCCTGTTTCTAGCTGGTTTTAAACAATTTCCAAGAGTGCCACTGTCTCACAGGACCACAGAATTGTTTTGGTTGGAAAAGACCCCCAGGATCACCCAGTCCAACCATCAACCTAGCACCACCATGGCCATTAAACCATGTGCCATGCCCACAGGTTTCTTGAATACCTCCAGGGATGGGGACTCCACCATCTCCCTGGGCAGCCTGTTCCAATCCCTGACTGCTCTTGCAGCATAGAAATTGTTCCTCATCTCCAACCTAACTCTTCAGGCCATTTCCTCTCCTTCTATCACCTGAGACTAGGGAGAAGACACCAACCCCCACCTCACTGCAACCTCCTTTCAGGGAGCTATAGAGAGCAATGAGGTCTCCCTTCAGCCTCTTTTCCCCACTAAACGCTCCCAGCTCCCTCAGCTGCTCCTCCCCAGCCCTGTTCTCCAGCTCCTTCACCAGTTTGTGGCCAACTGTGGAGAGCCCTAGAGATTCTCCTGTTAGCTAGCAGTGCTTGCAGAGCTCTCTGGCTTTCCAGCAGTACCTTGGACTGTCAGCTGGATGTTTATCTCATCGATGGTTTTCGTATCTGCAGGGGCAGCCACCTCGCAGCGGTAAGTGGCAGTGTCCATCCTGGTGGTGTTCTTAATCACCAGCGAGGTCCTGCTCAGGATTTCTGCACGAGTTGCAAAGTCTCCTGAGAGGGGAGAGAGAGAGAAAGAGAGAGGAAAAAAAAAAAAATCAGGGTAGTCAGGTTAATTTTAGGCATCTGAATTAAGCAGCTGATCATGGATCAAGGCCAGGGGGGCTACAGGAGAACAAGGGAGGGACTTTTGGCAAGGGCTTGGAGTGATAAAATGAGCTGGGAGAGGGGAGATTGAGAGTGGAGAGGAGGAAGAAAATTTTGACAGTGAGGGTGGGGAGACACTGGAACAGGTTGCCCTGGGGGTTTGTGGATGTCCTCTCCTTGGAGGTGTTCAAGACCAGGTTGGAGTGACAGGATGAGAGGCAATGACTTTGAGCTGGGAGAGGGGAGGTTGAGACTGAAGATTGGGAAGAAATTCTTTAGAGTGAGGGTGGGGAGACACTGGAACAGGTTGCCCAGGGAGGCTGTGGATGTCCCCTCCCTGGAGGTGTTCAAGGTCAGGCTGGATGAGGCCTTGAGCAACCTGGGCTGGTGGGAGGTGTCCCTGCCCCATAGCACGGGGGGTGGAACTGGATGATCTTTAAGGTCCCTTCCAACCCAACCCATTCCATGACTATGATCAACAAAGCAGCAAGGCAGCAGGAGGTCCTGCCTCCTACAGACTTGTCTGCCCTCTGCTGTATTTTCTCTGAGGCTGTTTTGGGAGTTTGAGAACAAGAAATCTTCATACCCTGCATTTTATTGTCAAAGAACACATAAGAGGTTTCTCCATCTTGGATCTTCTTCCACTCAATCCTGGGATCTGGTGTTACAGTGGATTTAATGATGCAGGACAGCTCAACACCTAGCAGGAGAAACCAAGGAGGTCCAGGTCAATAGGAAGCAGCTGTACTTTTGCTCTGCTTTAAGCTGCTTTGCACAGTGTTTTATGAGGAGATGCTGCCCACAGAGCCAAACCTTCTCTTTCATCTGCCTCAAAACCAGAAACACTGCTGGGTTCTAGGAGCTAGGCGGGGGGGGGGGGGAGGGAAGGGGAAAGATGGATTTGGGCCAGCAAAAATAATGGCCCAGCAGATATCAACCATGAAGAGAAATGAACACACTGTTCTCTACAGGCTCTAACTTATGACAAACAAGACCTTCTGACAGGGTGAGTCCACAGCACTGTCTTGCTGCTAATCACAGCCTGCAACGTGAGTCAGGGATGCAGAATCTCCCTGGGTGGCGTCTGGTAATGGACTGAGGACTGGGCTGCCTGGGGCTAAATGCAGCAAACCCACTCCCCCTTTGAAGTGTGGCATCTTCCACCTCCTCCACAGAAGAGGGCATCCCAGCAGGGCTGAGAAGTGGCCTTCCCAGCATCACACTGCAGCTCTGCAGTGAGGCCAAGAGAAAGCAGAAACAGCCCAACTCCCTTTTCAGGGTATTAACTGCAAGGCCACTGCTTTTCCTCCTTTTGGGATCCAGTTCAAAAAAGCACTTAGGCAGACACTCTGCAGTGCCAGGGGCTTGCAGGGGACTTCAATAAACCATTTCCATCCAGTGCTGTGCTAAACAGGGAGACACACAGGCACGTTCCTAAGTGCTTTTCCAGATTGTGGGCTCTGGGTAGCCCTGCCTCTTCCAAGAAACCAGACAGCATGCACAAGAAGCATGGCTTTTCCCAGCTAGGGCACAAGAAGCATGAATTTTCCCACTCTGGGTACAAATAAGCATGATTTTTTTTTTCCCAGTTAGGGCACAATGAGCAAGATTTTTCCCACTTTGGGCACAATAAACATGATTTTTTTCCCAGTTAGGGTACAATAAGCATGATTTTTTCACAGTTAGGGCATAAGAAACATCATTTTTTTCCCACTTTGGGTACAATAATCAGGATTTTTTTCCCACTCTGGGAACAATAAGCATGATTTTTTTCCCAGTTAGGGCACAATAAGCATGGGTTTTTCCCAGTTAGGGCATAATAAACATAATTTTTTCCCACTTTGGGTACAATAAGCATGATTTTTTTCCCAGTTAGGGCACAATGAGCCTGATCTTTTCCCACTTTGGGTACAATAAGCATGATTTTTTTCCCACTTTGGGCACAATAAGCATGTTTTTTTCCCAGTTAGGGTACAATAAGCATGATTTTTTTCCCAGTTAGGGCACAATAAGCATGATTTTTTTCCCACTTTTGGTCCAATAAGCATGATTTTTTCCCAGTTAGGGCACAATAAGCAAGATTTTTCCCACTTGGGGCACAATAAACATGATTTTTTTTCCCAGCTTGGGCACAAAAAACTTCTCTTTTTTTTTTTTCCTTTTTTCATTTTTTTCCCCAGGCAGAGGGCAGTGCAGCCAGCAAGCTCCCACAGCACTCACTCTGGAATTCCTGCACCACGGGTTTGGTGTTGCTGGATGTCAGCTCCACAGCCAAGAGTCTGCAGCCTGCAAAAACAAACAGAAGGTAATAAGAAATAGCACAGCTCATAAGTCACCCAGCTAGGAACATGCTGCCTGCTGAGAAATCTTCTCAGTCAGCCACCAGGAATTGCCTTCCCCAGATAAAAACCTCTCCCTAATGCACCCAGTCCAGCAGCCCTGAGTTTATTTAGGAGTTCTGGTGGAAATACAGGAAAACAGAGTTGTTAGAAGTGGCAATTAAAGAGGGAGCTTAACACAAAGCCCAGTGCCAGCAGGAGCTGCCTGTGTGTGCCTTGTGCTCATGGTAAAGGAACAGCTCTGGTGAGAACTCACCTGCAGGGCTGTGTCCAGCTCTGGAGTCCCAACACAAGAGAGACAGGGACCTGATGGAGAGAGTCCAGAGAAAGCCACCAAGATGATCAGAGAGCTGAACCTCTCCTGTGAGGACAGGCTGAGAGAGTTGGGGATGTTCAGCCTGGAGAAGACTCCTGGGAGACCTTAGAGCTGCATTTCAATATCTGAAGGGGACCTACAGGCAGGCTGGGGAGGGACTATTCAGAAGGGCCTGTGGGGATAGGGTGAGGAGCAGTGGTTTGAAACTGGAGCAGGGGAGATTTAAGTTGGACATCAGGAGGAAGTTCTGCACAATGAAGGTGGTGGAACCCTGGAACAGATTGCCCAGAGAGGAGGTTGAGGCTCCATCCCTGGAGATATTCAAGACTCAATGTGGCCATGGGCAGCTTGATCTAGTTGGAAGTGTCCCTGCTGACTGCAGGGGGGGGGTTGGACAAGATGGCTTTTGAGGATCCCTCCCAACCTGATGCAATCTGTCAATCTGTGACCCCTGACAGTGCAGGAGTGAATGTGTTATTTTGTAAATTAATTTGATGGTCAGGAGAAGACAGGAAGCAGAGCAGCCTCCAGAGTTCCAGTCCCTTCCCAGATGAAATGTGCCATGCTGACTACATCCTCAAGTATTTTAAGACTCAGCATGGTAATGTAAAATGGGAGGTAGTAAATCTGGAGAGGACTGTGATTCAGGAGGAACCTGGAGTTCAGTTCTTTGGGTAGAGTCCCAGCCAGACTGACACTGGCACAGAATCACACAGAATCAATGGCAGGAGCTGGGAAGGACCTCTGGAGATCATCAAGACCAACCCCCCTGCCAAGGCAGGGTCACCTAGAGAAAGTCACACAGGAACACATCCAGGTGGGTTTGGACTGTCTCCAGAGATGGAGATTGGAAACAAAAGCTCAGCCATGCAGTGCTGCAAAACATCCTTACATGACAAGCTATGTCCCTTCACTGTCCTCCTTGCTCTGAGCACCAAAATGTTGCATTTTCTTCAAGCTGGAGAAGGGCAGATTTGGATTGGATATCAGGAAGAAGTTCTTCACTATGAGGGTGGTGGAACACTGGAACAAGTTGCCCAGGGAGGTGGTTGAGGCTCCATCCCTGGAGATATTCAAGGTGAGGTTCAACAAGGCTCTGGGCAACCTGATCCAGTAGAGGATGTCCCTGCTGACTGCAGGGGGCTTGGACTGGATGACCTTTGGAAGACCCTTCCAGCCTGGACCATTCTATGATTCTCTCTGTCACATATTAGTTTGGTTTGAAAAATCTCTGTCTCTTCTGCTGTGCAAACAGAAGTTTGCTCAAATCCAAGGGAGGATGCCCACTGATTTCCTTGGGCATCCCATCAAACAGCAAGGTAAAGCTGATGGAAAGCAGTGCCTTAGAGGCTTGAGCAGAGATGTATCTGGAGGTTCAGACTGTCTTACTCAGAGCAAAAAAAAAAAACTCCTAACAAACCTGAATGGCCTGAAATTGTGCCAGGGGAGGGTCAGGTTGGATATGAGGAACAATTTCTCTGCTGCAAGAGTGGTCAGGCATTGGAACAGGCTGCCTAGGGAGGTGGTGGAGTCACTGTCCCCATGGCCACGGCACTTTGGGACATGGTTTAATGTCCCTGGTGGTGTTGGGTTGCTGGTTGGACTGGATGATCTTAGAGAGCTTTTCCAACTGAAACAATTCTATGATTCTATGAATTAAAAGCAGAGAAGGCAGCTGAAGGGAGCTATGGGGAAGGAAAGGCTCTCCAGCATCCTGAGAGACAGCTGGAAATTCCTCTCTGCTGCCCTTCAGGCTGGGAAGCTTTTGGACAGAGAGAATCTGACAACGCAGGGGCAGAAATGCCTCTGGTGGAGTGGATCAGACTGCAGGGCAGCAGTCTGAGAACTACCCAAGAGCTGCAAAGCTTCTCCCACTGAAAGCTGAAGGGCCTGGACCACCTAAAATCCTTTCAGCACTTAGGAAATGTTCCCTGCCAACTCTTACCCCTCATTGTTTGCTGAATGCTGAGGTCTGCCTCAGCGCCTCGGCTCCCAGCGCTTCTGCCCCAAAGAGAGCAGAAGAGAGAGAGGAGAGAGCTGGAGTCTGGCAAGGTTCAGAAGCTGCCTTTTGTGTACAAAACAATTGCTGCTCACCAAAAAAAGCCACCAGCTGATGCAAACTAATAGTTGGCCCAGCTACAACTGCTTAGCAGGACCTTTCCACCCTTCCCCTTCTGCACGGGAGATATTCATGCAGCATTTGGGAGGGATCCAACACTGAACTGGCCTAGAATGGAGCTGTCTGGGAGAAGTCCTGAGCTGAAAGGAGTAATGGGGCAGAGCAGTGAGCTCACCCTGCTTCTGCTTTACTTTGGAGAGGCAGGAGAATGCCATTTCCAGAGCTGGTGGAGGCAGGTGCTTTAATCTTGGTTTGTTTCAGTCAGGAGGTGGTGTAAGCATCCACAGAAACACAGAATGGGAGGGGTTGGAAGGGACCTCTGGAGATCATCCAGTCCAACCCCTTGCCAAGAAAGGTTCACCCAGAGCAGGTTGCACAGGAAAGCATCCAGATGGGTTTTGAAAGTCCCCAGAGAAGAAGACTCCACAACCTCTCTGGGCAGCCTCACAGGCTCCAGCACCCTCACAGTAAAGAAGATTCTTCTTAAGTTCAAGTGAAACCTCCTGGGTCCCATTTTGTACCCACTGCCCCTGGACCTGTCACTGAAAAAAGCCCAGCCCCATCCTTTTGCCCTACACCTTTAGCTCTTGCTCAGCACTGAGAAGACCCTTCCCAGGCTGCTCTTCTCCAGGCTGAACAGCCTCAGGTCTCTCAGACTTCCCTCCTCAAAGAGATCCTCCAGTCCCCACAAATAACTTGTTGTAGTCAGCTATGAAACAGGCCTGGTGCCTCCAGACCTAAGAAAAAAGGTAATTATGCCATGAGACACTGACATGTTCCTCTTCCTCTGCCCATCCTCTTTGATCCTCTCAGGTCATCTGTCTGGGGTTGTGATCCTTGCTGAGCAGAGATTTCACTGATCCTAGCACAACCCCAGGGCATTAGAAGGAGCCACTCAGCAGAGGCAAGAAACAGCCTTGGGGAAATCCTCTTGACATCTCTGGACATGTTTTCAGTACCAACGCTGGACACTTCAGATTCACAGCTTCATAGAATGCTTTGGGTTGGAAGGGACCTTAAGGATCATCCAGTTCCAAGCCCTCTGCCCTGGGCAGGGACACCTCCCACCAGCCCAGGTTGCTCAAGGTCTCATCCAGCTTGGTCTTGAACACCTCCAGGGAGGGGACATCCACAGCCTCCCTGGGCAACCTGTTCCAGTGTCTCCCCACCCTCACTCTAAACAATTTCTTCCCAATCTCCAGTCTCAATCTCCCCTCTCCCAGCTCAAAGTCATTGCTTCTCATCCTGTCACTCCAAGCCCTTGTCAAAACTCCCTCCCCAGCTCTCCTGCAGCACCTTTCAGGTACTGGAAGGCTGCTCTAAGGTCTCTCTGGAGCCTTCTCTTCTCCAGGCTGAACAACCCCAACTCTCTCAGAGGTTCTCCAGCTATCTGATCATCTTTTTGGCCTCCTCTGGACCAGCAGTTCAATGCAGACTTCATACAGAGAAGGCATTTAACTGCCTGTGCTGTGAGGTCCCTGCTTCTGGAACTAAGAGGACTTCTCTTGAGAGCTCAGCTCTGACCACTCAGCTAACTATGGAGACCCTGATTGGCTTTCTGCTTGGGACAGGTGGCTCTGATAAGGAGATCTCATGAAGGGGGAAGTTGTAGGCTCTGCCTTCTTCAGAGAGCACCCTCCTCCAGCAGGGACCTGCCTCACAGACACTTCTACAAATGAGAGCTTTCTTCTAAGCCCTTAACTAGCAGATGACTCTGGAGAGCTGTACAGCACCAGAAGAGCCACAGAAGGCAGCTGGAAGAGCATCTACCTGGTCTGTACTACCCTAGAAATGTTCCTTTTGGAAAACTTAGAGGAAGATGGGGAGGGCAAGGGTTCCTTGTTCCTTACATGAGGCTTGCTGCAGCAGTTTGGGTTTTGTTGTGCATTTTGTTGTGCTTACAGAAGATCTTTCTTCAGAAAAATGGTTGTCCCCTCAAGGAGCCAGCATGCTGATATGGCTCTTCTGAAGTACATCTACTGCAGCTGCAGGATCAATTCAGCTGAAGGAGGAGGTAGTGATCCCCCAGCACTGTGTTGCTGTGAAGGAGTTATGACTGCAGGAGCACTCACCCCAGGGCACTGGGGCTCCATCTCACCCCAGCCCCAACTCATTTCTCACAGCAGGCTCTTCCCCAGCCACTAAACACAAGAGGTTTAGCTCTGTCCCTCAGGCACAAAGCAGAATGTCAATAAAATCTGAGGCAGAAGCCAAGTCCTTGGAGACTGTGTGAGAGGTTCTGACATTACTCCATCTATTGAGTGTGGGCAGAGATCAATGTGGCTGCTTGACTCACTGCTGTGCCAGATGTATGCTGTCTGTGGCAGAAGGATGCTGCAAGTACCATGTTCTAAATTACAAGAAGGTTAAAGCTCTGGAGGGAGCAAACCAAACCAAGAACCTCAAGTGACCATGGAGGGTGTAGAGCAGGAGCAGGACACCTTTCCAGCCTTGTTAACATTACTTTGGGGCTTCCTTTGTTCATCATTCTGCCTGGGGCTGGGGGAATCAGCACCCAGCCCCTGCTGTTAGCATTCTCCTGTTCCAGGAGCCAGGGCAGCCCTGCTATGAGACATTTCTCTGCTCTTGGCAAGTGTTGTTTCTTTGGTGACCACACTTAGGGGTGGCTTTGTTTTGCCTCCTAAATCATCATTAGTGGCAACCACAACCACTTTCTAAAATGAGTATTGCAAAGATGTTCCTTTAGGCTTCAGCCCTGTACAAATAAGCAGCAAAAGGTTTTGTGTGATGAAGTAAATCCCACTTCAAAGGTCTCAGCACCCAGGAGCTGGAGAGCTGCCTGGCACAGACATGGATTCCTTCCCAGAGCAGCACCCATCACAGCATGTTCCTAGGGGTTGGAAGGGACCTCTGCAGATCATTGAGCTCAACCTGCCCCTGCCAAGAAAGGATTACTTAGAGAAGGTCACACAGGAACCAGGCTGGATGAGGTCTTGAGCAGCCTGGGCTGGTGGGAGGTGTCCCTGCCCATGGCAGGGGGTTGGATCTGGATGACCTTTAAGGTCCCTTCCAATTCAAACCGTTCTATGAATCTATGAACAAATCCAAGGGAGGTTTGAATGACTCCAGAGATGGAGACTCTACCACCTCTCTGGGAAGCCTGCTCCAAGTCTCCATCACCCTTAAATTAAAGAAGTTCCTCCTCCTCCTCCTTCTTATGCCCAAGTTTGTGCCCAGATGGAACTTCTTATGCCCAAGTTTGTGCCCACTACCTGTTTGTGCTGCCACTGGGCACTACTGCCAAAAGCCTGGTCCCATCCTCCTGACACCCACCCTTGAAGTATTGATCAGCATTGCTGAGATCCCCTCCTCTAACAAAAACCCCAAAGCCCCAATTTTCAGTCTTCCCTCACCAGAGAGATGTCACCATGCCATGTCCCCCATGCCACCACAGAGGCTCCTACCAGCTCTGTATGTGCTGCAGGCTCAGCCAGACATATGGTTGAATCCCAAATGCCATCAGTTCTCCAAAATAGAATCCAGGACAAGGCAGTGAAGTCTCAAGCATGCTTCTTATGGCACTTCTTTTAGCTAAAGAGCTCCAGCCCATGCTTGTCACTGTGACTCATGGTTAGCTGAATCATTTTCAAATGCTACACTCCCAACTGTAGCTTCAGAAAGAAATTTGCAGCTTTATAGACAACTCTACTGTGCTAAACCTCCTCTCTGTGCTGGGTTTAAAGCCAAGCCTGACCTTCCATCTCCTTCTTTCCCAGGCTCTCTTTAAAACCTCTAAGCAGAAATTTGAAGAGGAGGTGAAGTTCTTCCTGCCTGGATGCATTCCTGTGCCACCTGCCCTGGGTGCTCCTGCTTTGGCATGGGGCTTGGACTGCAGGATCCCTTCCAACCCCCCGCTACCATTCCGTGATTCTGTATGGTCTCTACATCACCCTGGGGTTGTAAGGGTAAGGTAAAAAGGGTCAGCAGGAAACAGGGCAAGTTGAGCTGGTGCCAGCACTCTGCTGCAGTGCCTTCAGCGCTGCCGCTCCGGCGGTTCCCCGGCACGCTGATCGTAATTAATGCACTGTCAGGCACAAGCAGTACAGAAACATGCAGCTGTATTTAAACACCTGCCCACTAAAGCAACCAAAATGTGCCTTGCTCGAGGTGTCCATCAGCACTAAGCCTTTGCTTGATTTGCAATTCAAAAAAAAAAAACAAAAAACAAAACCCAAACCCCAACAGAAAAAAAAAAGCAAGCCTCCAAGGCACGTGGGACTGCTGCTGGAACCCGCACGCCTTGTTGGGCGCCTCGGCTCGCTGGGTGGTTGCTCTGTGCAGAGAGGGAGCTGCTGTTGGGTGTTGGAAGCACACCAGCTGAACCCTCTGCATGCCAGCACGTCCCTGGCTGCCCATTTGGGAGAGGCTCCCAAGAGCATCCCTCCTCAGGACTGCGAGTGGCAGCTAAAGGACTTGGTGACAAGGACAGTGCAGCTGAGAGGATCACAGCGGCAGGCAGGAGAGGAGCTTTGTTTGAAGGGCAGCTTGGCTGACCCCAGCACTGCCTCCCTGCCTTAGAAGTGTTGTGTATGCAGCAGGGAGGAAGCTGACTGCTAAACGTGTGAGAAGCCTCCAGAGGAAGCCACTCAGTGCTGGGGACTGGGTCAGACAAGGAAAAGGGAGGCCAGGTTTCTGCCCTTGGCTTACTCAGAGGAAATCACCATAAGCCCTAACTTCCAGAAGCATCTGACCATCTGCACCTCCCAATACCCAGCCTGTTGTCTCTCTGTGCTTCAGCCTCTCTACCCTCCCTCCTCTCTATCCCCACTGCAAATCCATGATGCAACTGGTGCCAGTGTAGGCAAGGTGGTGGAGGACAGGCAACATGGCATAGGAATCAGGTGCCAGAAAATGCCTAACCCACTGCTAAGGTTTTTTTTGGGTTTGTTTTGTCCAACTGTCTTTTGCCTGGAGTTTTGGGGATAGTTTTGGGGACTTAAGTGTACCTGTGATATATAAAGACTGGATTTATAAAGGGTGCATAAATAGAATCATAGAATTGTTTTAGCTGGAAAAGACCTCTAAGGTCATTGAGTTCAACCTCCAACCCAACACCACCATGGCCATGAAACCATGTCCCAGAGTGCTATGGCCGCAGGTTTCTTGGGATGGGGATTCCACCACCTCCCTGGGCAGCCTGTTCCAATGCCTGACCACTCTTGGAGCAAAGAAATTGTTCCTCATCTCCAACCTAACCCTCCCCTGGTGCAATTTCAGGCCATTTCCTCTTCTTCTGTTACCTGATTCTAGGGAGAAAAGACCAACTCCCAGTTGGTTCCAACCTCCCTTCAGGGAGCTGAAGAGAGCAAAACTTCCAACCCTTGCCTCCAGTCCAAGGGGCTGGCTGCATGTTTGCTCTGGCATCCAAGCTGCAGGTGAGATGCCCCTTTGGGCTGACAGAAGGGAGCAGGCAGGAGGACCACACTGGTCAAGGAACCAGAGGGAGCTGTGTGCTTTGCTTTCATTCCAGTTTTCCATGGCCCCTCCCCAGAGACCAGCAAGCCAAGGCTGACTCAGGGGTGGGCTGCCCTCCTGGAGAACAATGTAGATGTGCAGCCAGAGATTAGTGAACAAAAGCTGAGGAGTGCCTCTGCTCAAATTAAGGAACAGATGGACCTGGTCTGTGTGGGAGCTGATAAGGGTTATAAAAAGGCCATCACCAGACTGTGACCAGCCCACCCTGGAAAAAAAAAAAAACACTCAGTCATAAATCCTCTGGGCTGTTATAGCTGCTTGTGCTAGTGAGGCTTTATTTTTACCAGCTCTTCTAAACCAGCAGGACTTATTTTAGATGCATGGCTTGCACTGCTCAGTGAGCAGGGTGCCAGCTCTCTGGTAGACACCTACAAACAGAGGAGAGGTGCCTGCCTGGGCAGGGAACAGGAAGCAGAATTAACCTAGAGAAGGCAAACCCAACATTACAGAGCAGTGGTTGGCAGCCCACAAGGTGCTGGCTTTGGCTTCTCTTTTAGGCAGCTGGCTGATGGCATTGGTTTCTTCTGAAATGCTGGGAGTAAGGGAGTTTCTGGAGCTCTCTGCAGGACCAGGACCCCACAGGACCAAGCCTTGTGGAAAACCATTGAGTATTTGTTCAGAGCAGGGCAACCAAGCTGGTGAAGAGCCTGGAGAACAAAGCTAGGGAGGAGCAGCTGAGGGAACTGGGGGTGTTCAGTCTGGAGAGGAGGCTGAGGGCAAACCTCACTGCTCTCCACAGCTCCCTGAAAAGAGGTTGCAGGGAGGTGGGGGTTGGTGTCTTCTCCCTAGTCTCAGGTGATAGAAAGAGAGGAAATGGCCTCAAGTTGTGCTAGGAGAGTCTTAGTTTGGAGATGAGGAACAATTTCTTTGCTGCAAGAGTGGTCAGGGAATGGAAGAGGCTGCCCAGGGAGGTAGTGAAGTCCCCATGCCTGGAGGTGTTCAAGGAACCTGTGGCCATGGTTTAATGGCCATGGTGGGGTCAATGGTTGGTCTCAATGATCTTGGAGGTCTTTTCCAACCAAAACAATTCTCAGATTCTCTTTGTGTTCATGTGAAGATGTAAGAATTTGGGATTTGGCTCTTCCTTCCCTCTCTTCCTGCTCCCCACCAGAGAAGGCAAGGAGATGCCTGTCTGTGAGCAGAGCACGTACAGCTCTGGAACGAAATCTTAACCTGCTTAAATCTCCTGATTTAAACTGGCACCTTGAAGACCTAGCCTGTGCTTGCTGCAGAGAAGGCCATTAGCATCCAGGCCATGCACAAAGTCTTTTTTACATTCTTTTTTTTTCTTTTCCGTCTCCTTTTTCCTCTCCATTTTGGACAGGAGGATTTACTGTTCCACCTCCTCGCCAGCCAGCACAGCACACAGAGCCTGCACAGCCCCACTCAGCAGTGGAACAGGTTGCTATCAAGGAGACCTGGAGCCCTCTGAAGCCAAAAGCCTTTCTGCAGAGCAGCCTCCTGCAGACAGATGTTCCTCCTCTCTCCCATGCAGGGAGTTGCCTGGTGAAGACCACACAGTGCTCTCTGATGGGTTCCCAAAGCTTGGTTTCATCACTTGGGAGCTGCAGCTGCAGACACACTGCCCCAAACACCCATCTGACAAGGGCTCTGCAGGTCAGAATTTCACAACCATTCGTTGCTGTTTTGCTCATGGCATTGCAGGGTGTTTAGAGATGAGATGTTAAGGCTCTGCCTATCTGCACCTTCACAAAACCAAGGCAGGATCAGATCTGCACCACCACCCACTCAGGTTCATGTGAGGAGGAGGCATCATGAGCCATGCTGCAGAGCTGTCTGAACAGGAAGAGTTCAAGATTACACATGGTCTTAGCATAAGTCTGAGCTCTTGGCTGGACATGTTGAGCTTGAACCTAGTCCACTAGCAGGTTCTCATGCTCTGCTCTCCCTAAGGGGGCACAGAGAGAGCCAGAGCTGAGCTGATGGCTGGCAACCTGGAGAGAAAGCTCCCAGGTTGAAGAACTTAGCACCCTTAGCCCATCTTGGTGAGATGCATGACAGGCCTTCTACTCTGCTCTGGTGAGCCCTCACCTGCAGCCCACCTATGGGACCCCCCAACACAAAAGGGACATGGACGTGCTGGACTGGGTCCAGAGGAGGCCACAAAGATGATCAGAGGGCTGGAGAACCTCTCCTGTGGGGACAGGCTGAGAGAGCTGGGGCTGTTCAGCATGGAGAAGACCCCTGGGAGTATCATTTCAAGATGTGAAGGGGATCTACAGGAGAGCTGGGGAGGGACTGTTTCCAAGAGCTTGTAGTGATAGGCTGAGGGGCAATGGTTTGAAATTGGAGCAGGGGAGATTTAGGTTGGACGTCAGAAAGAAGTTCTGCACAGTGAGGGTAGTGAAATACTGCAACAGGGATGTAGTTGAGGTCCTGTCCCTGGAAACATTCAAGATCAGACTTGCTGGGGCCCTGAGTAACCTGATCTAGTTGGAGGTGTCCCTGCTGACTGCAAAGATAACCTCTGAGGATCCCTTCCAACCCAATATAATCTGTGAATCTGTCAGACAGACATAGCTCAGGAGCCCAGGAGCCAGCTCTGCAGAGGTATCTAACTGCTGCTGCCATCAAGGGGAAGATGGGCAGATAATGCTTTGCAGATGTGGCTGTCCATGCCTTGCCCAGCCCCTTAATCTGTGCATCATCTCCTCCCAGCTCTCCTGTTTTGCCAGGCTCAGGCCCTGGCTCTCCTCCTGGAAAAGACTGCCTGTACATGCAGGATGGGAAGGAAGCAATACTTGGGTGGATGACTAATACCTAATATTTGAGAGAGATTAGGGGCTAGAGAGCTTCCAGCTTGTCAGACTGCAACTCTTTCTCTAATACATTTCAGCTCCAAGAAAACATGGCAAGAGTTAGAATTAGCCCCTCAGAATCTGGGATGAAGAGGAATGGGGAGGGAACAGGAATAGGAAAGCTGTGCATGGAAGAGGCTGTTATGGCCAGCCCCTGCACTCCTGAATTGCTTCTCCCTTTCCCCCCCCAAAAAAAAAGTGAGACTGAACTGAAAGTCTCATTTTAACTTGGGTAAGCATCAGGGAATAGGACCTGAGGGTTCTGCATTGCATTAGATCCCACTGACCAGGGGATTAAGTCCTGCCCAGAACATTTATTTTGCCTTGCTTCTGGCCTGTGAGGTCAAGCCCCTTGCACAGATGCTCTGGGCTTGCACTGAGACCTGGACTCTCCAGGAGGGAAAAACAGGGGCAGGTGGCTGTGCTGCTTGGCTCTGAGGGGAGGCCATGAAGCAGGAGAGCTTCTACTGACATCTGCACCAAGTCTTTGGCAGGAGCCAGAAGTAAGGCAAGAAGGAAACAGTCACAGATCCCTTGGCTAGGGATGCAGCCTGTACTGAGTGCTGGGCTTGCCATTTTCCCTAAAAAATGGACGGGGGAATTATAGCTTCAGACTGGTCTGGCTCACAGCCAAAAGGGACCACGAAAATCACTGCACTCACAGTGGGGCAGGAGGGGATCTCAGGTGGTCAGCTGAAACCCCAAGGAATACAACTGCTGAGGTTCTTCCAGGCAGTGTTTCCCCATGATCATTTTCATCTGTGTTAAAGTGCTGTAGAGAAGCCTCAGGCCCTTTGAATTCAGTGTCTCCTCCAGTTCAGTCAGGATGCACAGTTCCAGTTCATTGAAGGAAAAAAAAAAAAAACAACCAAACAAACTGAGGCATGGGAAGTCACAGGAAGGGTAAAGACCACACTCAGCTGGCAGGAGATGGAGCACTCTGTGACCTCTTTGCCTTCCAACAGCAAAAGGAAAGGCCAGGAACAGAAATGGTGAGCACTGCAGAGAAGTGGGAATATTTGCACAGGGTAGGTTTGACACCAACCCTTCCTGCCTATTCCCACTTGCCTTCCATTGTTCCCCCAAAGAACTGCCACACAGGCACATCCCACATTACTTCTCACTTCAGCAAGTCCCTTTCCTCCCCAAAGTGGCAGATGCTGATACCAAATTAGTGCCAAGTAGGAGGGAAGCAGAAGATAACTGTGATAAGAGCTGGGGGCAATGGTCTTCCTCCTGCCCTCTCCCTTCCTCTTGGCAGGGCTCTCATTGCAGCAGGCAGATGCTAAGGGAAGTCTCCAGGGCAGAGCCAGGTTGGTGAGACATGGCAGGCATCTCTGGCCAGGATCAGGGAGACAGACTGAACAGCAATGGGAAAAGGGGGCAAGTTCCTTTATTTTTGTCTTGTGTGGGAATTTGACTCAAGGATTGCTGAGGAGCTCATAAGCCAAAGTGACATTTTCCAGGCTGAGCGCCAGCCAAGGCACAGACTTGATCTCAGCAGGTATTTGACTTCTGCAGGAGCTAGGATGCTTGGTACCTGCCTGACCCTGCTTTCTGATGAGGACACACATATCAAAAGCTGCCTGAACTGCAAAGACAGGAAATAAGAGGATATGCTATCAGCACCAGGCTTTGCAGTGCTCCTTAGAGTCTGGCTGGGTCCCAACCATCAATACAGAGACTCACAGGGTTTGAGCCTATAATCCTCTATTCCTCTGTCTGTGACTCTAATCACTTGATCCTCCCTTCTCCCCCAGCCTCTAGCTTGACCGACAAAACACAGAGCCAAAGTTCTGCTTATCAGAGAACAGCCATGTCATCTTCCTGTGGAAAATGGCAGTTGGGAAGGCAGGAGGCAGCAGTGGAGGACCTCCCCTATGGGGACAGGCTGGGAGAGCTGGGGTTGTTCAGCCTGAGAAGAGAAGGCTCCAGGGAGAGCTTAGAGCAGCCTTCCAGTACCTGAAGAGGACTAAAAGAGAGCTGGGGAGGGACTTTTGGCATGGGCTGAAAGTGACAGGATGAGGGACAATGGCTTTGAGCTGGGAGAGGGGAGACTGAGACTGGAGATGAGGAAGAAATTCCTTCCAGTGAGGGAGGGGAGACACTGGAACAGATTGCCCAGGGAGGTTGTGGACTCCCTGTGCCTGGAGGTGTTCAAGGCCAGGCTGGATGAGGCTTTGAGCAATTTGGGCTGGTGGGAGGTGTCCCTGCCTCTGAGGTGTCCCTGAAGGGGTTGGCACTGGATGATCCTTAAGGTCCCTTCCAACCCAACTCATTCTGTGATTCTATGAATCAGAGCTAAGAGCAAGCTAGAGAAGGGAACAGGAGAGGGCGTGAGCAAGCAGACAGAGAAATCATTTCTGACAAGACTGGAAGCAGCTTGCCTTTTAAGAACCTTTTTTGGTTTGTTGTTTTTTGTGTTTTTTTTTTTTTCCCCAATTGCACAGTATCATTTTTGTCCTTTTCTTCTGTGTTTAATCCTAGCCTGGGGTCTGGAGCACAATTGTCTGGCTAATGTGTTGTACAAAACATGTACCAATGAACGCTGCAGGCACCAGGGGAAGCTTCCCATCTGCCCCTGAGCCTGAGACCCAGAGCCTGTGGAACCACTGCTGTCACTCCAGGCTGGGGAGCTGAGGCCATCCTCTTGGAAGGCAGCTTTGAAGCCTTGCAGTGACTCTGGCAGAACAAAGGATGAGGATCTACAAGGGAGAAAAAGGCTTTCAGCAGGAAGCTGTGGGAGCCATGTGCTGAAGATGTGAGCTGGGGGAAGGTTGTTCCAGGGGCAGCCCTGACACAGCACAGCCAGATCTGAGACTTACCTGGTTAGCATCAGGCTGAGCACAGCCTGCAGAGGCAGCTGTGCTGCAGGCTGCAAGGGAAATCATTTTCTTAGGAAGTAGATGGGGAATTAAAGGGAGCCCAAATGAAGTTCCAGTCAGATAAAGATGGAAAGCCTGACACAGAGCATCTTAGGAAGATGCTGGCATAAAGGAGCAGGAAGAGGGAAAGTAATTCACAGATTGCATCAGGTTGGAAGGGATCCTCAAAAGTCAGCAGGGACATCTCCAACTCGATCAGGCCACATCAAGTCTGATCTTGAATGTCTCCAGGGATGGAGCCTCAACCACATCTCTGGGCAACTTGTTCCAGGATTTCACCACCCTCATTGTGAAGAGCTTCTTCCTAATGCCCAACCTAAATCTGCCCTGCTCCAGTTCCAAACCATTGGCCCTTGTCCTATCACTCCAAGCCCTTCTAAACAGCCCCTCTCTAGCCTTCCTGTGGGCCCCCTTCAGATACTGAAATGTAGCTCTAAGGTCTCCCTGGAGCCTTCTCTTCTCCAGGCTGAACAGCCCCAACTCTCTCAGCCTGTCCCCATAGCAGAGGTTCTCCAGCCTCTGACCACCTTTGTGGTCTCCTCTGGACCCTCTCCAGCAGGTCCATATCCCTCTTATGTTGGGGACCCCTTAGGTGGACACAGCACTGCAGGTGAGTTCTCACCATGCCATGCCAGAGGAAGAAGTGGGGACAAAGCCACTGTGCCTAATCCCAACCTGGATTCCTAACCAAGGCAAACTTGTTTCATAGGGCAGAAAGGAGCCTTGGCATTGGAGGGGTTAAAAGATGACTTGTCCTGGGGGATTTGAATTAGATGAGTATCTGGGAACTAACTTCTCCCAGCCCCTGACTTGTTTTTCTCCTCAAACATCTCCTGCTGCTATTTTTAGCAGAGAATTTTCTCAGCTGAATGCTCCCAGTTGAGTCCTGGTCAGAGGCCCTTTTCCCAGAGTGACACAGCAGCATGTCCTGGTCCCCAGTTCTGCTTAGCTCTGTTTCACTGCTGGCTTTGGGCTGTACATGTCACACTGCCATGCTTCTCCTCAGGCATGGGGGAGTCTCCTACCACAGGAGCCCTCCTACCATACTGAATGCTCTCACAGACCCTAAAAGGCAGGGGAGGCTGCAAGGAGGAGCTGAAGAAGGGGAATGGACTGGTCTTGATAGCTGCCTGTGGGGTTTTAGGAGTGTGAATGGCAAAAGAGGTGGGCAGGAGATAGATGAAGCTGACATTAATAACAAGGTCTGCTTCTCAGCACTAAAATCTGCTTGGATCCATTCCAGTTCCTCCAAGGGAAACCATGGAAGCCTTTATTGTTCATAAGAGTTGCAACTAAAATCAGCTTGGATAAAGCTTGAGGAAATACCTCTGAGAGGACAACCCTGCCTTGGCTGCTGGAACTGAATGAGCTAACTCCCTTCCTCTCCTTTGCTTTTCTTGGGGCCCTCATTCCTCCTTAGCCCAAATGGGTCACCTGTCTGTCAGTCCATCACTCCCCTCCCCTGGCTCCTCACTGCTCAGCCTCCAGCCATGTGTCACTGAAGCTCTGGGATGCTGCTCAGGGAAGCCAGGCTCTCCTCACTTCTATCTACAGCTTCCTTAAGTGTCTTCCTGGAGAGATCACAGGATCCTAGGATGTTAGGGGTTGGAAGGGACCTCAGGAGATCTTCAAGTCCAACCCCCCTGCCAGAGCAGGAACATAGAATCCAGCACAGGTCACACAGGAACACATCCAGATGGGGCTGGAAAGGCTCCAGAGCAGGAGACTCCACAACCTCTCTGGGCAGCCTGCTCCAGGGCTCTGTCACCCTCCCAGTGCAGAAGTTCCCAGAGATGGGCATGGCAATCAAAAGGCCAGAGCAGGGCACAGGGATGGACAAATTGAGTAAACCAGGAATGAAGCCCTGGCTCCTCTGTGCTGCTGTGCAGCTGCAGCTGGGGGATGCAGGAGGATGAAGCTCTGGATGCAGTGAATGGAGCACAGACAAGGCTGGGTCCAGCAGAGAAGGTCCCTCTAACAATGGCCCCTTCTTGGGCAGGGTAGCTGTTGTCTGTGTGCCTTGGAGTCGTGTCAGTGAAGCAAACAGATTGGGAACATATTTGCACTCCCCACAGCAGTACAGAAGCCAACCCAGACACAGAGGAGCAAGCTGGGCTCTCTGCTGCTCCTCGCCTCAGTGCCAAGTTTCCAGCTCTGCTCCAAACCTGTGGCCAAGCCCTGCTCTGGCAGGGGTGAAGGGAGAGCACAGGAGGGTCAGGGAATACTCTGCCTTCAGCTCCTGCTTGCAGCAGCTGGCAGCTGGCTGGAGGAGAGCAGAGCCAGGCTGAGCTCAACTGCACACCTCTGAAGGTCCCCCCAGGAGATCAGCTCTGGCACCCTGTGGCTTCACCTCCTCCCCAGCTAGGCTCTAACACATGGGGCCTGGAACAGCACTCACCTGGCCAACCCACAGATGCTGCACAGGGGCTCGTCCCAGCGGCAAGAGCTACCTTCCAAAAGCTTCCCCAAGCCCAGCAGGAATCCCAGGAGCCCAGGATTCCTCTCTTGACCCCCATGTACACAATCCAACACATGGGCACTTAACCTTTGGGGCTCCTCTGGAACGCCGGCGCTCCACGGCTGCGGCTGCTTCCCCTAACATCTGCCTCCTGGACCAGATGCTGCCAGAGCCTCTCTCTCTCTCTCCTGGCTCAGCTCCCAGCTGAAGGACAGACAATAGGCATTTGAATCCAGGCTCCACTTCCCCTCCCCAGCAGCCTGGGGGAGATGGCAGATCAGAGCCAAGGCAGCGCTGACAGCACAGCTTGCCAGCCAGCGACAAGTCTCTCCAGACCCTGCCCTGCCTTTTCTCTCCTTCCCAGTGTGGCTGAGCCACTGGCTGCAGTTGTCACTGGGCACACAGGCCAGCTCTGCTGGGCAAGCCCTGGCAGCATCCAGCTAGCCAGGATGAGGAACTATAGAATGGCTTCAGTTGGAAGGGACCTTAGAGATCATCTGGTTCCAACCCCCCCTGCCATGGGCAGGGACACCTCCCACCAGCACAGCTTGCTCAAGGCTTCATCCAGCCTGGCCTTGAACACCTCCAGGGAGGAGGCATCCACAACCTCCCTGGGCAACCTGTTCCAGTGTCTCATCACCCTCATACTGAAGAGCTTCTTCCTCAGCTCCAGTCTAACCCTGCTCAGCTTCAAACCATTCCTCCTTGTCCTGTCTCTAGACACTCTTCCATCCCCCTGCAGCCTTCCTGTAGGTTCCTGCAGGCATTGGAAAGCGGTTCTAGGGTCCCTCCAATCTTCTGCAGGCTGAACACCCCAAGCTCTCTCAGCCTATCCTCACAGCAGAGGTGCTCCAGCCCTTGGATCATCTTTGTGATCCTCCTCTGGACCTGCTCCAACAGTTCTATGTGCTTCTTATGACAGGAACATCAGAACTGGACACAGTGCTCCAGGTGGGGTCTGAGGGACATCAGAATTAGACACAGTGCTCCAGGTGGGGTCTGAGGGACATCAGAATTGGACACAGTGCTCCAGGTGGGGTCTGAGGGACATCAGAATTGGATGCAGTGCTCCAGGTGGGGTCTAAGGGACATCAGAATTGGATGCAGTGCTCCAGGTGGGGTCTGAGGGACATCAGAATTGGATGCAGTGCTCCAGGTGGGGTCTCACAAGAACAGAGTAAGGAGGAGGAATCCTCTCAGCACACTACTGCTGCAGCCAGCCTGATCCCTCTGCCAGTGCTGCCAACATTCTGCCACCCTGGACTCCCAACCCCACTGAACAGAGCACTGGTTCCTGGACCTCTCCCAGACCTCTCCACCATGCCAGCTCACCTGGGAACACCACAGCCACCTCTTGGACTCACTCTTAATAGCCTCTAGCTGCAGTTAACCAATCCAGGCAGTGCCTGGGGCACAGAGGAGCAGTTCCACCTGCAGCAGTGTGGCAGTGTAGGGCTCTGCCTTTAAGATATTTCACAGATTTCGAGCAGAAAGTAGCAAAAATGTAAATAAATCACCACTGGGTGTAAAAAGGGGAAGAATGATTATTCTAAACCATTTCATTGGAGGGATATCTCCCATAAGATTTGGTTCCCAAAACAATCTTTAGTTCTGTTCTGTTCTTCTCTTCTTGGGAAGATAGTAGCAGGCTTTGCATTTGGTCTGGTATTAACCTTCTCTGCTTTTCTTTCTTCCCTTTTCTGTGCAGGGGGTGGAGGGAGGCAGGAGGCAGCTTTCCTTGGTCTTTTGGCCAGGGAAAGGGGTCCTTGTGCTGTTTTAATTGTAAATCCCTGTGGATATTGTAAATGCTGTCTATTTGTACCTGTTCATTGCACGCCACTGTAGATTGTAGTTGTTGGGCTTGTAAATACAGCTCTCATTTGCTTCCAAACTGAGCTGCTCTGGCAAAGCTCATGCTGGGGGGGGGGGATGGGGAGGGTGGGATTTTCAACCCACCACAAGGAGGTTTGACAAGGGTTCAGCAAGATCTGGCTTGGGTTCTCCTGCAGAGCCCTTGTCCCATCTCTCTAGGAACAGCTCTGCTTCTCACATCCTGGAGCCACTCAGCCTGTTTGGCACTGTTTCTGCTGCCTCAGAGACAACAACAGAGAGTGAGGAAAACCTGTCTAGACACCATTTACCTTCCATGGACTCCCATTGCCACATCAAAGCACCATTTCAAACAAGCCTACTAACTGGCCAGGTAATAATCCCCAGCTCTCCTGTGCCTGCTCCAGCCTGAGGCATTCAGACCCATCCCACCATGCTTCAGAGTTCATCTGCAATCCAGGCCCTTCTGGCAGCAGGAGGGGATGAAAAATCTCATCCCAGGAACATCAGCAGGTGACCTGGCCTCAGACTACTCAAGTGGGGGCTGTGTCCTTTCTGCTCAGCATCCAGGTACAAGCAGAAATCTTTGGTGAGACACTGGAACAGGTTGCCCAGGGAGGTTATGGATGTCCCCTGTTGTTATGGATGTTATTGGAGGTGTTCAAGGCCAGGCTGGATGAGACCTTGAGCAAGCTGGGCTGATAGGAGGCATCCCTGCCCATAGCAGGGGGTTGGAACTGGAGGAGCTTTGAGGTCCCTTCCAACCCAACCCATTCTGTGACTCTACGAACCTGCAGATCTCCAGCTCCTTTCCAAAGCAGCTTGTCCCACCTGCTCAGATGCTGGAGCCCTCACCTTTCCACAGCCATCTGTGTGGATGCTGGGCAAGCTTCACTACAACCCAGAGATGAAAGATTATCTTCCTTGTGGCACCCAAGGCAATGGAGGTCACCAAGAGCTACAAGCAGCTTGTTCACCACGAGGCAGCAAGTGGCTATCAGAGCAGGGCAAAGCCAGAGCAGCTCAGGTAAATGCTCAAGGTCCCTTCAAACCCAGGGAGCTGGGGAGGTTTTTAGGTGACTTGAGCACAAGTTACTTGAAGCCAGTGCCTTGGGGAAGCACCTGGCACTAGCACCAAGCACTGACCCTCTGCAGCCACCACGAGGGCAGCATCCAGCTCATTATTTTAATAAGGGTCCTTTGAAATACCTTCTGTGTGAAGAGACAGCTAAGGAAATCCAGTCTGGCTTTGTTCTGTCTGGGGCAGAAGCAGCCTTTATTTAGCAAACTGCTGCTAACAGCTCTGTCTCATTAGGCAGTGTTTAGGGAACCAGGCTGCAATTGTTCTGAAGTCTGGCATTGCAGAAAGAGCCTTGATAATGAGGTCTGCAGGAGACGATCCCTCCTGACAGGCCCACAATGACCTAGAAATCCTCCTTAATTCCCTGTCAGTGAAAAGTGCTGAGTAACAGCGAGGTGCAGAGGCTCTGGGGACTGATTTGAGAGGGGGGATGCAGGCTCTGTTCACACTGCAGGCTGGGATGCAAGAGCTGGAGGGTGGAAAAGCCAAGCAGGGCTGTTAGCTGTGCAGCAGCTCCCCAGACAAAGCTGGGGGGAGGCTTGCCAGGCACATCAAACAGAGGTGTGCTCTGGGGAGGGTTTAGCCTCATCTGTCAAAGAGTTGCCACCACACAGAGCATGCCAAGGGCTGGGAGCAAGAGTCTGTGTTTAACAGAGCAGTAGAGACAGGAGTAGGCACTTGGGAGCAGCCTGGCACTAGCCAGGGCTCCTTTGAAGCCCCCTCAAGAGCAGCAGCTGGATGTGGGCTTCTCAGTGCTGTAGGCACTGTCCCCTCTGGATCATGTCTGATGAGGAGAGGCTGAGGGAGCTGGGGTTGTTCAGTCTGGAGAAGAGGAGGCTGAGGGGAGACCTCATTGCTCTCTACAGCTCCCTGCAAGGAGGTTGGAGTGAGGCTGGTGTTGGCCTCTTCTCCCAAGGAGCTAACAACAGGACAAGAGGAAATGGCCTGAAATTATGCCAGGGGAGGTTTGTGTTGGAGATCAGGCACAATTTCTTTGCTGCAAGAGTGGTCAGGGATTGGAACAGGCTGCCCAGGGAGGTGGTGGAGTCCCCATCCCTGGAGGTGTTGAAGAAATGTGTGGCCATGGCACTGTGGAACATGGTTTAGTGGTGTTGGGCTGAAGGTTGGACTTGATCTTAGAGGTCTTTTCCAGCCTTAGTGGTTCTATGATGCACATGGAAACTGTGCCAAAACTTTGCCAAAGGCTTTATCTCCCTGACTAAGTTCTTCCTTATGTTCCCAGGCCCAGCATGCCCAGCAGCTGCCCAGCTTCATCTGCCCCCAACCCAGACTGGGGCATGTCTCCTGCAGGCAGCCCCTCCTGCCACATCCTGGAACCCTGCAGGTGCTGCCTCCCCTCTCAGTGTGCATGGCCCGAGGTGATGTTGAGCTTTTGAGACATTCTGCCCCAACTACTCTTCCCCATTTCTTTGGAGGAAGGAAAAAATGCAGGAGGCTGTGCCCAGGGAGACACAGCTTTCAAGTGGTTTGCTTTCCACAAGCAGTGTGAGCATCACAGTTAGGAACCCCTGGGCTGGATGGCCCAGAGCCAGCTAGGCCAGAAGATGAGGTAGTGGGATTGCTGGAATGTGGGCTGTGGATACAGCTGACCTTGAAGACCACCCCCAATAAAGACCCTCACAGGCATGTGCTTGCCACCTGTTTCAGCCAGCAGCCCAGGGGCTAAAGCAGGAATTCTGGAACTGAATGGAGACTCTGTTGAAGAGTGGCCTGAAGATTCCCAGCCACGTGAAGCTGTTGCCAACCTGTGCTCCCAGAGCCCTGCAGAGGAATGCATCCCTGCCCACCAAGTGCCAGGCTGCTCCTCCCATGCTGCACATGCATTCCTGTTCAAAGCACAGCTCCAGCCCACAAAGGACTGCTGGGGAGAAGAGGGGGGGGAAAAAAAAAAACCAAAAAAAAAGAAAAGAAAAGAAATCAAAATCAAAAAGCAATGTGGAAATGAAATCAGCAGCCCAAACAGTGTCTAGAGACAACTGCAGCCAAGTCCCTCGAATGTCAGCACCAGAAGGAGGGCTCTGAAATGCAGAACCCAGCTCAGTCTGCACCAGCTCTGCTGGCACAGACAGAGGATCTGCCTCAGAGACATGAGGAAAAGACATATGCTGAGAAAGGAAGGACCAGCTTTATTTTACCAGGCTGTGTTCCCACCAGAGATGTGCTTTCAAGACTGCCTTGCAAAGCAGGAATTAAATCCAAAGGTGCCTATGCATCTTCCTTGCTGTCATCCCTTTATCAGTTATCTCCAGCCTGCTCTGTGCCAGAAGATGAAAGGATCCTAACACCACTTATCTTCCCACTTAAGAACATGCTTAACAGCTTGCTGCTAAAGAGGAGGCCACTGGAGCCTGGGGAAGCAGCTGTAAATTCTGCAAATGGGTTCCCTCACATTTCTTTTGAAGGAGCTCCTGCTTCTCAATGAGGGACACAGAAACGAGGGAGGGAGAGAGGGAGGAGAAGGGGGAAGCCTTTGTAGTGAAGAAACACTTTGCCTCGCATCCAGAACGTGAAGCTGAGTGACAGATGTGAGATGTGTGTCTCAGGAGTGACCCAGGAGGAGCCAGGAATTGAAAAGCTCTTGGGAAGCATCTAAGCAGCCAGAACGATGCCAGAATGGAGCTCCAAAATGTGCTCTTCTGGAGGCTGCTCAGTGTCACAGCCAGGAAGGTCAGGGATCCCCTTACATGCTCCAGGCAACCCAGCTCCAGCTCGAAGAGTGAGGCCAGGTCACTGCCTCATCTCCTGAGCCTCTCCCACAGCCCCTGCTGCCTCACTTCTGAGCCTGACCCTCATCTCCTGAGCCTCTCCCTCATCTCCTGAGCCTCTCCCACAGCCCCTGCTGCCTCACTTCTGAGCCTGACCCTCATCTCCTGAGCCTCTCCCTCATCTCCTGAGCCTCTCCCACAGCCCCTGCTGCCTCACTTCTGAGCCTGACCCTCATCTGAGCCTCTCCCACAGCCCCTGCTGCCTCACCTCTGAGCCTGACCCTCATCTCCTGAGCCTCTCCCACAGCCCCTGCTGCCTCACCTCTGAGCCTGACCCTGGTCTCCCCTCTTTGTAGAGCAACTTGTTATCACGATGAACCTGGGGCCAGCTTGCCTTTGTCATTTAATAGCTGAGTCAAACTGTCAGAACAGCCAAACAGGATCTGTTCCAAATATTTGCAGCAAGAGGAGGACCATGGAGCCTGCAGCAGAAGACCAGGAGCCTCCCCAGGCCAGGAGAACAACCTCTATTGTTGGCCGACAGCAAGCTGCTGTGGGTGACCAGCGAGCCTCAGCACAATGCCAGGGACAGAGCCCCCGAGTCCTCCCATGCTCACAGAGCACCACAAATGACAGGAATCTGGAGTCTCCTCTGTCTGCTGGCAGAGCCCCAGCCAGCCAGCCCTGCAGATTTATCAGCCTTGATCAGCTGTTGACTTGGAGAACTCAAGGCATGGTCGGCAACTGGGAGAGGGAGGGCACTGGAGCGCCTTAGAAGCTGCTGCCAGCCCAAAGGCAGACTTCAAAGGGCTTCTCTTGCCCTGTTGTGTGGGAGAGCACGCAGGGCCTGGGGGTGAGGACAGCTGTGTGTTGGCCAGGCCCACCAGAGGATTTTTGATGGAAGAAGAGAGGAGTTAGTACCTGGTTTAACCTCCCATCCAGCACGCACGAGGCAGCTTTGGCAGGCAGAGCTCCGTGCTGCCCTGTGATTTATGGGATGCTGAGATCCGGCCAAAACAAAGGGAAAACACCAGATACTGAGGGATGTTCCCACCTCAAACAGCCAGTTCTGCTTCAGGGAGAGCCCATGAGACTCAGCAGGCACTTCCAAGGCCTTTCATCTCCAGATCACCAGTTCAAAGATGACTCCATCAGCGCTGACCAGCTAAGAGCTATTTGCTCATGCAGAAGAAATGAGCTAAGCCTTCGGCTCCTTGCTGCCTGACAAATCAGACCTGCCCTAGCCAAGCTCTTCACTATGAGGGTGCTGGAACACTGGAACAGGTTGCCCAGGGAGGTGGTTGAGGAGATATTCAAGGTGAGGCTCAGCAAGGCTCTGGGCAGCCTGATCTAGTTGGGGATGTCCCTGCTGACTGCATGGAGGTCAGACTGGGTGACCTTTGGAGGTCCCTTCCAGCCCAGACCATTCTATGATTCTATGTGGACACTACAGCCTCAGCAAAGAGGGGGACAAGCCATCCCTGGAGGTGTCCAAGGAACAGCTGGCCATGGCATTCTGGGACATGGTTTCATGGCTAGGGTGGTCTAAGGTTGATGGTTGGACTTGATGATCTTAGAGGTCTGTTCCAACCCAAACAAGTCTATGATTCTGGGACAAACCAGCACCTCCTCTGCTGCAGGAGCTTCTAGATCAAGGACAACCACAGTGGCTGAAGCTAGCCTGTTTCATGGCATGTTTCAGAGATCTACTCAAGAGAGTCCAAGGGAGGGCTACCAGGATGCTGAAGGGACTGGAGCACTGCTTGGGGAGGAGAAGCTGAGAGCTCTGGGGCTGTTCAGTCTGGAGAGGAGAAGGCTGAGAGGGGATTTAGTACATGTTTACAAATATGTGAGGGCTGGGGGTCAGGAGGGAGGGGACAGGGACAGGCTCTGCTCAGTTGCACCCTGGGATAGGCCAAGGGGCAGTGGATACAGCCCACGAGGTTCCACCTCAACAGGAGGAGGAACTTCTGCACTGGGAGGGTGCCAGAGCCCTGGAGCAGGCTGCCCAGAGAGGTTGTGGAGTCTCCTGCTCTGGAGCCTTTCCAGCCCCATCTGGATGTGTTCCTGTGTGACCTGTGCTGGGTTCTCTGGTCCTGCTCTGGCAGGGGGTTGGACTTGAAGATCTCCTGAGGTCTCTTCCAACCCCTAACATCCTGTGAGCCTGTGATGTGCATCCAGCCCTGAGAGCAAAGCACAGACCATTCACACTGATAGGGGATGGTATGTTACTCTTTCCACCTTGGTTGTTGGACTCCAAACATGTCAGCAAGAAAACAAGCCACTTTTGGAGGACAGGGGTGTCCCACCAGCCCCTAGGAGCTTTTAACTGACTCTGTACTATGCCCTTTAGGGTTGGTGGGACACCTCTGTCCTGGAAAAGTGTTTGGTTTGTTTGTGGTTTTTTTGTTCACAGTATCACAGTCTCACAGTATCTCAGAGGTTGGAAGGGACCTCCAGAGATCATCAGGTCCAACCCCCCTGCCAGAGCAGCATCACTTAGGGTAGTGCACACAGGAAGGCATCCAGGTGGGGTTTGAAAGTCTCCAGAGAAGGAGACTCCACAACCCTCCCAGGCAGCCTGTTCCAGTGCTCCTCACTGTAAAGAAGTTTCTCCTCATGTTGAGCTGAAATCTTCTATGTTCAAGCTTGAACCTCTTGTTCCTTGTCCTATCACTGGGAACCACCCAAAAGAGCCTGGCCCCCTCCCCTTGCCCCCCCACCCCTCAGCTATTGATAGACATTGATCAGATCCCTCTCAGCCTTCTCTTCTCCAGACTAAACAGCCCCAGGGCTCTCAGTCTCTCTTCACAGGGGAGATGCTCAAGTCCCCAAATCATCCTCCTGGCTCTCCCTTGGACTCTCTCCAGCAGGTCTCTGTCTCTCTTGAACTGGGGAGCCCCAAACTGGACACAGGATTGCAGCTGTGGTCTCAGCAGGGCAGAGCAGAGAGGTAAAAGAACTTCTCCAGCCCTGCTGGACAAACCTTTCTTGCTGCACCCCAGGATCCCATTGGCTCTCTTGGCCACAAGAGCACATTGCTGTTCCATGGAGAAGCATTCCATCTTGAAGTGTCTAGATTCCAACCCAGAACATTGCAACAGGCTGCCCAGGGGGGTTGTGGAGTCTCCCTCTCTGGTGATATTCAAGACCCATCTGGATGAGTTCCTGTGTGATGTGGTATAAGTGATCCTACTCTGGCAGGGGGGGTTTGGACTGGATGATCTCTTGAGATCCCTTCTAGCCCCTGACATTCTGTGATTCTGTGAACCCTGGAAGTCAGGGCTGGTGTGGAGGTGCAAGTCACTGCTGTCCACAGGGCTGGGACTTCCCTTCCTGAGGGATGCAGAGGACCTGGCGGATGTTTTGCAGGCTTCTAAAAATAGCCAAACTCCAAACCCTGTGGTGGGTCTAAAGAAATGTTTCTCTTTGGGCTTTTGCAGGGATCAATGCAGAAGGGAGGAAAAAAAATTTAAAAAAAAGAAAAAAAAAAAAAGGACAAGATTAAAGCAAGGATTTAAGTGTGCATTAAAAATAGCTGTTGATAAGATCCTTTGAGGGGGATAAAAGCTCTTTTGCAGAAGCAGCAGGAACTGCAGGACTTTGCAACACCTTCCCTGCTGGCAACGGTGGAAGCTCCCGGAAATCATTCAGGGGAGTGTTAGCAGCCAGAGCCCTCAGGAGGAAGTCCATTAGCAGGCAGCAATCTCCTTAATGGACCCTCAAGGTCCAGGGTAGAAGCTGTCTTGCCCATGGATGCATTTGGTTCCTTCCAGTGCTGCAATTCAGGTTCATTCTCATCATGAGGGGCTGGAGCCTCTCCAGAGAAGAGCAACAGAGCTGGGGAAGGGTCTGGAGAAGAGGGCTGGGGAGGAGCAGCTGAGGGAGCTGGGGGTGTTCAGCCTGGAGAAGAGGAGGCTGAGGGGAGACCTCATTGCTCCCTACAGCTCCCTGCAAGGAGCCAGATGGGAACTGGCTCCCTAGAATCAGGTGATAGAAGAATAAGAAGAAATGGCCTGAAATTGTGCCAGGGGAGGGTTAGGAGATTAGGAACCATTAGGTTGGAGATTAGGAACAAATTCTTTGCTGCAGGAGTGGTCAGACACTGGAACAGGCTGTCCAGGCAGGTGGTGGAGTCCCCATCCCTGGTGGTGTTCAAGGAATGTGTGGCCATGGCACTTTGGTGTCCATGGTGGTGTTGGGTTGATGCCCCTGCCATGAGCAGGGACACCTCTCAGCTAGACCTGGCTGCTCAAGGCCTCATCCAGCCTGACCTTAAACACCTCCAGGGAGCAGGCATCCACAACTTCCCTGGGCAACCTGTTCTAGAGTCTCACCACCTTCATACTGAAGAGCTTCATCCTCACATCCAGTCTAACCCTGCTCTCCCTCAGCTTCAAACCATTCCCCCTTGGCCTGTCTCTAGACACCCTCATGAAAAGTCCCTCTGCAGCCTTCCTGTAGGATCCCTGCAGGCAGCCCTAAGGTCCCCCTGGAGTCTTCTCCATGCTGAACAACCCCAACTCCCTCAGCTAAACCCTTGCAATGCTGCTGAGCATTGTCAACTGCTTCCTCCTAGCCACGTGCCCCAGCCCCAGCACGCTGCAGGGTTCAAGCTCAGTGCCTTCAGATGAGCCAGCTGTGCCCAGATGAACCAAGAGGACTCCTCAAACCCCCCCTGGTCTTACATTTGTGGCATGATAATCAGGTACATTGATGGGAGGAGGTTTGAGCCTGTTCTGGCTTTAACTCTCAAATCCCTGGGATTTATGACTTTAAAATAAACAAACAACAAAAAAAGAAAAAACCTTGAGCATTATCTGAACACAATTTAATTTCATCTCCTTCATCTACTGCTGGGCTGAATCCTTCATTTCCCCTTGTGTCTGACTCTGTGCTGAGCCCTGTGCTCCATCCCACCAGGAGCACTCCATAACCCAATCACTTTCTGTTTATTGGTACTGACAACTGATTCTTGCATGACAGAACAATTCCCAGGAACTTTTTGGAGCCTATCTCAGGTACCTGTGGGCTGTCAGGTTACAGCATGTCCATGGCTGCTTGCTCTTTTTAATTGGCCTATGCCAGCCCAGTGTTGCCTGGACTCCATTTGACAGCACTCAGCAGTTTGCAGGTGAGTCCCTGGGAATCCTCCCCAGCTGTGCTCTCAGGAGCCAGGGGAAATTGCAGAGATGATTTTGATTTTTATTTTTTGCCTTTTTTTTTTTTTTTGCCAGCTCTCATTTATAAATTTTGCTTCTGCATCTGCTCCTCTTTTTCTTTTTTTCCTTATTTTCTCTCTCTGCCACTTGTCTGGTTTGGAGCAGACACCAAAAGCAATATCCTTCAATACCCAAGGCAGCAGAGAAGGAGCTTTGACAAGACACTTAAAGAGCTGCAGGGGAACTCTCTCTCTCTTTACCTCTCCTCTTGCATATTAGTGGGTTTGAAAGGAAATTTGAAGGCCAGGCTTAGGATGCTGCTCTAATGAGAACTGGGCTCCAGCTCAGTGCTGCAGCTGTCCTGGTTTTGCACTTCCAAGCTGTGTGTTAGACAGCTGAGCTGGGGCACAGGAGCCACACAAAAGCTTCCTTACAAGTGCAGCAAGGGGTGCTGAGGAAGGAGGGATGACAGATCCTGAGCTGGCCATTGCTGTGCAGGAAACACCAGAGAGTCACACAGAGCTGTTGTGGTTGGAGAAGACCTCCAAGATCAAGCAAGTGCAGAGGAGGGCAAGGAAGCTGTGAAAGGCCTGGAGAATAAATCTGATTAAGAGTAACTGAAGGAGCTGGGGATGGTTAGGTTGGAAAAGAGGAGGCTGAGGGGAGACCTCATAGCTCTCTACAGCTACCTGAAAGGAGGTTGTGGAGAGGTTGGTGCTGGTCTCTTCTCCCAGGTAATTAGTGATAGAACAGGAGGGAATGGACTCAAGCTGCCACTGGGTAGGCTCAGACTGGACATTAGGAAGAATTTTTTCTTAGCAAGAGCAGTCAGGGATTGGGATGTGCTGCCTAGGGAGGTGGTGGAGTCACCAAGCCTGGCTGTGTTTAAAGGTGGTTTGGATGTGGTGCTTGGGGGTATGGTTCAGGGATGAACCTTGTAGAGTAGGGTTCTGGGTTGGACTTGGTGATCCTGAGGCTCTTTTCCAACCTGAATGCTTCTGTGATTCTGTGATCAAGTCCAACCATTGACCTAACAGCACTGTGGCCATTAAACCACGTCCCAGGGTGCTATGATCTTTAACATACACCTCCCTCAGTGCTCCTCCCCAGGGGAAGCCTGCATGGCCTCTGCTTGTCTAAAGCAGAGGTTCATGAGGAGTTGGTAATCCTTCAGACCAGTGCTCTGGGGAAGTCCACAGGGTGCCTTGCTGTGCTGTTCCCCCCAGATGCACAGTTTTGCTGGTATGGCTCTAGAAGAAGAATTCCACTCTCCAAACAATCCCTCTGGAGTCAATAGTGAGGGTGTCAGCACTCTGAAGAGCCACGAGCAAACAGAGACCTGAGCTTTCCAGCCAAAAAAAAAAAAAAAAAAAAAAAAAAAGAGTCCAGATTTGCTGTGATTGTTTATTTGTTCTGAAACTGAACACTCTGGTTTCCAGCATGAGAGCTGGAGAACTGCAACCCAGCAGATTATTTCCTCTGCCCCAGGCACAGCTATTGACACAACTACACCCAAGCAGCATCCAGCCCCTCTGGGTGAAAACTAAGCCTGTGTCCAGAACGTTCATTAATGCAATTAAAGCCATTAAGTGGTTCTTAGGCCATGTCCTGACTCAGCCCAGGGATGGGTTTTGTTGCAGGGCACACACCCTTTACTCCTCCTCCACAAGGAGCTGAATTTTAGAGGTTGGGTTGGGTTTTGATCCTGTGTCTCCTGAACACATGATACTCCCTGGGGGGTTCAGAGGGAAGGCAAACAGCCCTTATCAATTGGAAAAAGATGGTGGAGCTCACACCCCAGCTGATGGAGAAGCCAGATTGAGAATGTAATTATCCTAATTAATTTTCTATCTTGAATTCATCTCTTTTGCTGTAAACAGCAGCCTCCCAGCAGGCCACCAGCTTGTAGGCACAGAGCTGTTGTTTCATCTGGTTGAGGGGCAGGTCAGCAAGACAGGCTCCTGGGTTTGCAGGACAGGACTCTTGAGGAGCCCCTTGGTCCTTTGAAATCTTTTCCCCTTGCTTTGCTTTAACTCCCTTCCACCACTCCAGGCCTGCTCTGCAAGGAGTTCACGAACCTTCTCCGGATCATCAGGGCTTGGAGCAATCAACTGTGAAGCATTAGCTCTAAATATACAACTGGGAGGCCAGTTCTGCTCCAGCACACAAACACTCATCACTGGGGCTGATAAAGCAGCCAGCACCAATTTGCAAGAGGAACTGAAATAATAACCCAAGTGAGCTGCAAGGAAAGTGAGTCAGGGCTGAGCAGTGTTGGAGACCCTCAAGCTAGGGGCAGACTGCCTGGGAGGACAGAAGCCAGACCCAGCCACAGCAGAGCAGCTTTGGTCCTACTTTGTGAAGCTAAGTGCAGAAGCTCACTCCACTTTATCTACTTGTTCAGGTGATTTTTAGCAACTCCCCATGGGAGAGAGGGGATTCTGCCCCTCTGCTCTGGTGGGACCTCACCTGCAGTTCTGTGTCCAGCCCTGGGGGTCCCAATACAAGAAGAATCTGCCATGAAGATGATCAGAGGGTTGGAGAACCTGCCCTATGGGGACAGGCTGAGAGAGCTGAGGCTGTTCAGCCTGGTGAAGAGAAGACTTGAGGGAGACCTTAGAGCAGCCTTCCAGTACCTGAAGAGGGCTAAAGGAGAGCTGGACAGCAACTTTTGACAAGGGCTGGGAGTGATAAAATGAGGGACACTGGCTTTGAGCTGGAAGAAGGGAGATTTAGACTGGAGATGAGGAAGAAATTCTTTCCAGTGAGGGTGGTGAGATGCTGGAACAGGTTGCCCAGGGATGTATGTGGTTGAGGCCCCATCCCTGGAGACATTCAAGATCAGCCTCGATGTGGCCCTGGGCAGCCTGATCTAGTTGGAGGCATCCTGCTGGCTGCAGGGGGGTTGAACATGACCTCTGTGGGTCCCTTCCAACCCAATGCAATCTGTGACTGTGAGTCCTCAGTGTGAGGACAGATAACTGAACAACAGCTGCAGGGGACCAAGAGACCCAGGATTCAACTTGTAGAGGAAAACAAACAGGTCAGTGAAAGCAGCTAAGCAACACCTCAACCCACAGCTCCCTCTCCTCACTAAAACAAAACACATTTTCCTCTTGGACTCTGCTCCTGCTCCAGTGCCCAAGTCACCCTCAGAAGCACTCAGAGCAAGAGGGAATGTGCTGGTGTCACTTTCTTTGTCAACAGCTGTAAAGTAGATGTGCATCCAACCACGCTTTGGTGGTGATGCCAGATCTTGCTGACCCAAATAGGAACACCAAGCCCTTCCTAAGAATTTGTTGTTTGGCAAAGCTCTCAAAGCTGTTTATCCCACTTTCATTTCGTTTATATTTTTTTTTCCTTCCCCCCACCTTGCCTGCTGAAAAGAAAAGCAATCCTGCAAATACTTCCCCTCAGAAAATCTCAACAAGCAACTCATCATAAGTGGAGCTAGGCTGACAACATTTCCACCCAGTGATTTTTGGCACTGGCAGCTGCCTCAGAACAGTTGTTGGTGGCTGGGACAGATGGACTTCACATATGAAATAATTAAAAAAAAAAAAAAAAGAAAATAACAAGAAAAGAGAAAAGAGAAGAAAAAAGAGAGGAGAAAAGAGAAGAGAGAAGAGAAGAGAGAAGAGAAAAGAGAAGAGAAAAGAGAAGAGAAAAGAGAAGAGAAAAGAGAAGAGAAAAGAGAAGAGAAAAGAGAAGAGAAAAGAGAAGAGAAAAGAGAAGAGAAAAGAGAAGAGAAAAGAGAAGAGAAAAGAGAGGAGAAAGGAGAGGAGAAAGGAGAGGAGAAAGGAGAGGAGAAAGGAGAGGAGAAAAGAGAGGAGAAAAGAGAGGAGAAAAGAGAGGAGAAAAGAGAGGAGAAAAGAGAGGAGAAAAGAGAGGAGAAAAGAGAGGAGAAAGGAGAGGAGAAAAGAGAAAAGAGAAGAGAAGAGAGAAAAGAGAAGAGAAAAGAGAAGAGAAAAAAGAGAAAAGAGAAAAGAGAGGAGAAAAGAGAGGAGAAAGGAGAGGAGAAAAGAGAGGAGAAAGGAGAGGAGAAAAGAGAGGAGAAAGGAGAGGAGAAAAGAGAAAAGAGAAGAGAAGAGAGAAAAGAGAAGAGAAGAGAGAAAAGAGAAGAGAAAAGAGAAGAGAAAAGAGAAGAGAAAAGAGAAGAGAAAAGAGAAGAGAAAAGAGAAAAGAGGGGCGAAAAGAGAGGAGAGAAGAGAAGAGAAGAGAAGAGAAGAGAAGAGAAGAGAAGAGAAGAGAAGAGAAGAGAAGAGAAGAGAAGAGAAGAGAAGAGAAGAGAGAAGAGAGAAAACAAAAGAGAAAAGAAAAGAAACAATTGAGGAAAAAAAAAGAGAAAAAAAGGGGGGAAATGAGAACTTCTGCTCTGAAGAGCTGAAAAAGCCTTTTTTGCAAAATCCAGCACATTAGCAAAACCTCAGGATGAAATCAAAGGGAGATTTGATACTCAGCTCTAAAACTGGGACCTGCCAGCAGCTTGCCCTATCTCCCCACATCAACATTTTCACTCCCAACAGGAAATACTTGAGAGTTTTGGGAAGGTCTCCACAGCTCTGCATGTGAAGCCCTCAACATCCAAATGTCTCTTTCCACAGCAGGAATTTAGCAGAGACCTCAAAGCAGGACCTAACACTGATGCCAGTTGCAAGCCCCTCTATCCATCCCTGATGCCAACAGCTTCCAGTGGTATAATTATGGCCATGGCATTTCCCTGATGTGCAGAATCTTCAGATGCTTCTAGTGCCTAGAGCAGGGCATGCAGAGTGCTCCATGCTTCACTGCCTCTTGCTCTGTGGCAATGTTTTAAGGCTGTGACCCAGAGCAGGGTCCATCCTGGCAGTAACACTGCAGGAGGAGGCAATCCCTTAGACTTACATTCTCAACAGCATCTTAGTTCAAAGCATGCTTAGAGTCCAACACGAGCAGAAACTTCTTTGGTGTGAAGGTGCTGGAGCCCTGGAGCTGGCTACCCAGAGAGGTTGTGAAGCCTCCTTCTCTGGAGACTTTCAAGACACATCTGGCTGTGTTCTTGTGTGAGCTGCCCTGGGTGACCCTGCTTTGGCAGGGGGGCTGGACTGGATGATCTGGAGAAGGGTCTGCAGAGACCTTAGAGCAGGCTTCCAGCACCTGAAGGGAGCTACAAGAAAGCTGGGGAGGAACTTTTTACAAGGGTTTGCACTGAAAGGACAATGGAGAATGGCTTTGAGCTGGATGAGGGGAGACTGAGACTGGAGATGAGGAAGAAATTCTTTAGAGTGAGGGTGGAGAGACACTGGAACAGGTTGCCCAGGGAGGATGTTCCCTCCCTGGAGGTGTTCAAGGCCAGGCTGGATGAGGCCTTGAGCAACCTGGGCTGGTGGGAGGTGTCCCTGCCCATGGCAGAGGGTTGGAACTGGCTGAGCTTTAAGGTCCCTTCCAACCCAAACCATTTTATGAATCTCCAGAGGTCCCCTCCAACCCCTACCATTCTGATTCTAATTTTGCAGCTTGAGATCCCAGCATCTCATTGGCTTTGCCAGCTCCAGTTTTGTGCCTCGCTTTTTTTTTTCCAAGCAGTCAGCTGTCATCAAACACACTCTCATAGTCTCACTCCTATCTCACTATCCAGCACCAAGCCTGAAGAATACTTCAGTACATGTTTAATTTCATGTACCCCCAATGGAGTGGGATGCCTCTCAGGATGTAAAGTCCAAGTGTGTTGGAGCAACCTTTTGTAGTCTCAACCTCACCTCTGCTCACTCTTCTGGGCTTATGACCCCAAATCTGAGAACAGCTGGAAATCAGTACAGGATAAGGCACTTGGAGTTGCCCATCACCCTTTGTGTTTAAATGGAGAGCAAACCCTGTACCACTTGGGTTTACTCACCAGATAAATGTTCTCAGGCAGAGGTGTGCAACCAGTGGTGTTTGGCAACTTTTGTCTGCTTAAGGAAGTGCAGAAGTGTCTGCAGCTCACTCCCAGTCTTGCTACCTTTGTGGCCAGATTCAGCAGGACACTTCAGCACTGCTCACGCCACAGGGGAAGGAAATGGGGAAGGAAATGGGGAAGGAAACGGGGAAGGAAACGGGGAAGGAAATGGGGAAGGAAATGGGACACCTTTCCACCTGGCAGCCCGGCTGTGGGGAAAAGTTGTGCTAAGTCTGTTCTTCCTTCAAAGCGAGCATCCCAATCCAGAGTTAGCACCTGAAAGAAGCCTCTGGGATGCTCCAGATCAAGCACTCCCCACCCATTTCTCCTGCTGAAACTGTTTCTGCTACAAACCACAGCAAGCAGCAAGTGAACAACAGACCCCAGAGCGCGTGACAGCCACCTCCTCCTTGCAGCTGAGCATCAGAGTCATCTTCTCACCCCTCCGCTCACTTCTTTGGGTAAAAAGTGCCCAAATCTCGCTTTATTTGAGGCCCAAGAGGCTCTGCAAGTTATTTGGGAGTCCTTAGAGAATTTGCTGTGTCCTTAAATAAACTGTTTGAAGCGTACTGAAAGTCTTGGGTTGACTCACAGCAGTCAGGTGTGTGCCTGTCCTGCTGTGAAGGTGTCTGCAGCCCTGTGTATTGCGGCCATCAGTCGCTGCTGTCCCCCTCAACCCCACTCCATCCCAGCTCTCCTCCTGCCACCTGGCCGAGGCAGCAGGGGGGAGGGTGGTTGCAAGCCCACCGGCTGCTGTCCCCCCTCCTCATTCCCCCCTCCCACTATTAATAGCCAGACAACAAATGAGCCCAAATTCATTCCCGAGCGGAATTAGCAAATGTTTTTGCAATTAAAACTGCAAACACTCATGCGGGGCCCCCGGAACAATGGGTGCCTGTGCCTGCTCCTGAATAGGCACCAGTGTCCTGCTGCCGAGCCTGCACATTCCTGGCACCCCCAGCCCTGGACCCGCTCCTTGCTCAGCTGGGTTTGGGCTGTTTCCCCCCACTCTTGTTTCCGTCCGTTCCCCCCACCCCCCCCACCCCCCCCCCAAAACACTCCCTGCAGCACCGCGCTCCTGCCCGGGGAGCCGGCGGATCCTCTCTGCGGGCAGCAGAGCTGGTCCCGGTCCCCCCGTCCCGCCCGGTGTCCCGTCCCTGCATCCCCCCGGGGCAGCGCATCCCTACTCTCCCCGGGACCGCGGCTCGGGGCCGCGCATCCTTCTCGGTACGGAGCCGGAGCAGCGCATCCCCTTCTTCTCCGGGACGGCGACCGGGGCAGCGCATCCCCCCCGTTCCCCGGGATCGCGAATCGGGACAGCGCATCCCCCCCTTTTCCCCGGTGCCCGGCGGGTTCCGCCGCTCCGGGACGCGAGTGCGGGTGGGATGAGGAGAAGCGGCCCCGCCGGCGCTTTAGCAGCGGGCCGGCTCCGGTGTGCGGGACTCACCGAGCAGGGGCAGGAGCAGCAGGAGCAGCGCCGGCCGCCGCAGCGCCATGATGGGGTGTGCGGAGCCGAGCCCGCCGCGCCGAGCCTGCGCACTCCCGGGCGGCGGCGGCGGCAGCGGTGCGGGGGCGGCCCGGGGGCGGGGGGTGCCGCGCTCCCGTTGCCGCGGAAACCGGGCGGGGAGGCGCGGAGCGCGGAGCCTGGCACCGCGGGGAGGGAGGGAGGAGGGGGCCGGCAGCGGGGCTGGCCCAAAGTGCGGATAGTCCTCGGGGAGGGGGAGGGAGAGGGGCGGGGGATACCCACCCGCAGCCCCCCAAACCGTGCACATCCCGCGGGTCCTGGCCGGGGAAAGTTCGCCCCGCGGGTGGGAGGAGACGCTCCCGAAACGCTCCGGCGCCGCAAAGTGGAAATTCGCCCGAGGTGAGGGGCTGGGAAGACTTTAAACGGTTTTGAGCCAGGAAAAGCTGGAAGTTATCTTGAAGGCAGCCTTTTGGTTGTCAAAACACATCCAAGGTTGGCTCTAGAACGGGCGTTTGTTTCCCTTGTGTTTGGTGAGAAACTGCTAAAAACAACGATTTCTTGGTGAGAACTTTCCCTGAAAACAGCTACCTGTGCACTTCACCATCGACTTTTCACCAACTCAAAGGAAGCAAGAAACTCAAACTGTGGAGAAAGTTCTGCTCTGGAGGAGCTTCCCTCAACCTTTGCTCTGTACCTGCTTTGGCTTGATTGCCAGGGTCCTGGGCCAGCTCATTTCAACTCCACCATCACCTAGAAAGGTTGGACCAGGTGATCCTTGGGGTCCCTTCCAACCTGGCATTCTGTGATCCTAATTCAGGGATGTCCCTGGTGTCCCTGCCCAGGGCAGGGAGGTTGGAACTAGATGATCCTTGTGGTCCCTTCCAACCCTGACTGATTCTATGATTCTATGATTCTGCTCTGGAACACAGCATCCTCGGGGCTGCTGTTTGCTCCTCAGAGGTGTTCCTAGAACTAACTATTTTTTTCTTTTTTTTGGCTTTGATTAGCAGAAAGAAACCAAATTAATCAGCAGTGTCCAATGGGCTGGGGGGCCAGCGAGTCAGGCTGGGTTAATGCTGGATCCTGCGTCACCACTTGTCACCAGCCTGGGATGGGGATGTAATTAAGATGCTGCTGAAGATCAAGCAGCTGGAACGAAAGCCAAGCTCCCCTCAGCTCCACAAACCAGCTCGGCAGGGCTGCTAGAAATTAAGGGATGGAGAAATAAATAGATAGATAAATAAATAAATAAAGGTCTTTAACTTGATAATGCAGCAAATCTACCTCAGGACTCTAATGAGTAGATTTAAAGGGCTGATCTGAGCCTGGATGAAATGAATACAGAGATTCTCATCAATGCAAATGGCCAGATGGGACAACTCCCTGAGGATGAAGGGGAAGGAATCGCCTAATAAGTCTGGGCGGCTTAAAAGCTGACTCCATCAATCTCTGGGGCTCGGTCCCTGTTGAGGAAGGAGTCGTTTTAGTGCAGTCTATCCGGGCTGAAGTGACAGGAGGTATAAAATATGATAACACAGAGTGTAGTCAGTGATAAAATGTGATCACTGAGGTGTCAGCTGCCTTTTGCTTCCCACAGCAGCGTGATCAGGGCAGAGGAGAACTGAGAAAGGAGGAAACAAAGGATGGGAGGGTTTCTAGCACCTGCACTCCTTCTGAGGAAGACCTCTCCAATGAGGAGAATCATCACAGAATCACAGAGCACAGAATGTTAGGGGCTAGAAGGGACCTCAAAAGATCATCCAGTCCAGCCCCATGCCAGAGCAGAATCACCTAGAGCAGATCACACTGGAACACATTCAGACAGGTCCTGAACATCTCCAGAGAGGGAGAAACCTCATTGCTCTCTACAGCTCCCTGAAAGGAAGTGGGAACCAACTGGGAGTTGGTCTTTTCTCCCTAGAATCAGGTAACAGAAGAAGGTGAAATGGCCTGAAATTGTGCCAGGGGAGGTTTAGTTTGCAAGGGTGGTCAGGGATTGAAACAGGCTGCCCAGGGAGGTGGTAGAGTCCCCATCCCTGGGGGTGTTCAAGAAATACATGGCCATGGCACTTTGGGACATGATTTGGTGGCCCTGGTGGTGTTAGGTTAGAATCATAGAACCACAGAAGGGACCTCCAAAGGTCATCCAGTTCAACTCTCTCTGCAGTCAGCAGGGGCATCCTCAACTAGATCAGGTTGCCCAGAGCCCTGTCGAGCCTCACTTTGAATATCTCCAGGCTGATGGTTGGACTTGGTGGCCTTGGAGGTGTTTTCTAATCTAAACAATTCTATGATTCTGGCCTCCTAACCTGTATTGCACATGGACCTGCAAATGCTCTGCAGCACCCTCCACTGTGGGACTTTCCATCTACTGCTGCTCATCAACCCCACTAACAAGCAAGCTCAGCCTGTCCATGCTGGACTGGGGAAGAGCCATGCTGGGAGAGTGGGAGGTGGACAGCCCTGCAGTGCACCAGCTCCCCCCGGCCATCTGGGCCACGCAATGGGGAGCTGGAGCTGTGTTGAGAAGCTCCTCTAAGCATTAGATTTGCCTCTCCAGGCTGCTGGAGCTTAGCCTAGGTGTGCATGGAGAGTGTGTTTGTGAATAATCAATGCAGACAGAGGCTGGGTTTGAAGTCAGCTGGCAAAGCAGCTCTGACCTGAGCAGATCGCACCAGGAGAGGAATCCTTGAGGATGCACCTTGGGTGCGCATCCCCGCACGGGACGTGCCTGCCAACCACCTACCTGGGGCAGAGAGGACCAGAGCCAGCTCTTCTCTTTATGCTGATTTTATTACACCAAGGGTTCTGCTTTTTAATCTGCCATTGCCACTGAGGAGCCATCTGAGATGTGAAGCCCACCAAGCAAAAGGAGTCACGATAAATATTCTACGAGCAGCCTAGCGCCCATCAAAGCCGGACGGCAGAGTGCTGTGGTGTTGAACATTGATTTTCACACACAAATGGAGCTCCCATTTCATTATTTAATGTTGAAACAAGCAGCCAGAATAAGAGATGAGCTTAGAGCAGCCCTGTGCAGCGCAGGCATGAAGGAGGAGCAGCATAAACCTGCCTCTTCCTATCATTTCTTCCTTCTCTGAAGAGCTTCCCATCTGTGCTCAAGCGGAGAAGAGGAATCTGAAAGCTGAGAGGGATGCAGCACTCATCCTGCCCCAAGCAGCCCTCCTGAGCTCCAGTGAAGGCCTGTGGTAAGGAGTGGAGGATAACAACCATGGACATCACAGTATCACAGCATCATAGAGTCATAGAATTGTTTCAGCTGGAACAGATCTCTGAGATCATCCAGTCCAACCATCAACCTACGACCACCATGGCCATGAAACCATGTCCCACAGTGCCATAGCCACACATTTCTTGAACACTTCCAGGGACAGTGACTCCACCACCTCCCTGGGCAGTCTGTTCCAACCCCTGACCACTCTTGCAGCAAATAAATTCTTCCTCATCTCCAATCTAAACCTCTCCTGGCACAATTTCAGGCCATTTCCTTTCATCCTATCACCTGATACTAGGGATAAGAGACCAACCCCCACCTCACTTGCAGGGAGCTGTAGAGAGCAATGAGGTCTCTCCTCAGCCTCCTCTTCCTCAGACTGAACACCCCCAGTTCCCTCAGCTGCTCCTCACCAGCCCTGTTCTCCAGACCCTTCCCTAGCTTTGCTGCCCTTCTCCAGCCCCTCAATGTCCTTCTTGCAGTGAGGGGCCCAAAACTGAACCCAGGATCCAAGGTGTAGCCTCACCAGTATGGTGCCCAGTATGGATGAGTCGACCCAAGCACAAGCAGGGGTGGTGGCAGTGGAGAGACGGCAGTGGGGCCTCACTCCTGGCTCTTGTAAGAACAGAAGGAAAGTGACCAAGGACTAAACTGGAAACAAAAGTCACCTTAGGGATTTCTCAAGGTTGCATGGAGCATGTCGTACACTGAGTGCTTGGGATCTGAAAGCAGACGAAGGCAACTCAGGAAGAAAAGGATCTCTTTTTGATGCTTGTATTGCCTGGAGGACCAACCTGAGGTTGAAGCCCTGCTGGGAAGAAGCTGCTCAAACCTGTATTAGCAGGCTGTGCCTGTCACGATGAGCTTTCAGCAGCAGCACACATGGCAGACAGAGCTGTTATTATCCAAGGGCTCTCCAATGAGCTGTGACATACCTTGCGTGTGGAGGAGCAGCCTGTCTGAGTCCTCAGGGCTGTCCATCTGGACCTTCCCCAGCCAGGAGCTTTGCTCCAGACCTCTTTTCACTTTGAAGCTGTGATTGTGGCAAGCTGGTCCCCTCTCCTGTGAAGAAGGAGGTCCTGGCAGACACCAGTGCCAAGAGTTTGGCTGCTGTCAGGGGTAGGAGGTGGTTGTGCAGCCCTGTTGAGAGGACAGCAGACCTGGAGGTAACCTGCTTTGGTTAATGTTAGAGAGAAACTCCCTCAGGTGAGCAGGAAGCCAACACATTCAGGAGGAGCTGTAGCCCAGCCCTGGCTGAACCAGGCTGTTTCATAAATTCATAGATAACACAGAATGGTTTGGATTGGAATGAACCTTAAAGATCAGCCAGTTCCAACCCCCCTGCCATGGGCAGGGACACCTCCCACCAGCACAGCTTGCTTAAAGCCTCATCCAACCTGGCCTTGAACACCTCCAGGGAGGGAACATCCACAGCCTCCCTGGGCAACCTCTTCCAGTGTCTCCCCACTCTCACTGTAAAGAATGTCTTCCTAATCTCCAGTCTAAATCTCTCCTCTTCCAGCTTCAGTTCATTCCCCTTCATCCTATCACTATAAGCCCTTGTAAGAAGTCCCTTTGCAGGGGCTGGACAGGACCATTTGGAAGCAAAGACCTGCCTTGCCTTGCAGAATTTCTAGAGTGACTTTAGGCTTTGTAGATGGAAAGACTCTGATTTATCCACATCACTTCTGATCTGAGGATCTCAAAGCACTCTGCAGAGAGGCCACTCACCCCAGGCCATTCTCAGCAGCTCTGGGAACAGACACAGGTACCTGGCCTGCTTCCCTCTCTCCTGAGTGCTGCTCCATAGCTCCCTTCCAACCCCTACCATTCTATGGCTGCTGCTGGGGCAGCTTTCCACAGCTGCACTCCTGCTGCAGTGCCTCTCACGCCTAGCTTAGCATCTCTTTTTTTGTCTGCTGGAGTCTAGACAAGTTGTTGATTCCATGACCCTACTCCTCCTCCAGTCCCATCCTTCTTCCCAGTTCATTGCTCAGGCATATGCTGGGCTATTTTGAGTCATCTCTATGTGTGAGGCTGAGTCTCTCCTAATCTCAGTTCCCTCCCGGGGCGTCAGTCACACTGGCATCTGCCTTTTCCCTGTCTGCCTCCCTCTGTTTATGGACCAGGGATATTTTTAACTCCACCCTCTAATTAGAGGCAGTTTTTCTGGGGATGTTTTCTGCACCAGGGCTCTCAGGCCTGTGGTCAGCAGGCCCTGCACAAAACCTTCCCTGCTAAATAAATACCCTGCCCTTCAGCTCCCAGCAGCAGGTTTGCAGAGGGAGCGGGGTGGGGGAAAGTTTTCATTCCTCGGGGGACTGTCTGCAGCAGCGTGCTGGGGTAACAGCTCCCCCCCTGAGATCTGGGCACAGCTGCCTTCTGCTCCTGCAGCCACTGCTGATGGCTGCTCCGGGCTGCCTGCAGCTGTCTCCAAGCTGCTCATGACCTGGAGGAGTCTGCATCCCTGGGGAGCCCTGAGTCGAGCTCACTCACCCTGCGCTGGTCCAGGGGGTGGAGAAGAGAGTGATACTAATTAGAGATCGGGAACCTGGGCTCCCTGGCTTCCCAGCACCACGCTGCCTACCTGGCTCTCAGCATCCCCCCTGAGCTGCAGCTGGGAGAGAAGCTGGGATCCTGCCAGCAGCCCCGGTGCAGCACGGAGGTGTGAGGGAGCTGTTGCGTGGGGCTGGTGCTCACCATCCTTTTCTCCCCTCGCTGAACAAGCAGCATCTGGCTGCCCCATCAGGCAGTGAGCACCCCTCGGGCTGCCGCCGCCGTGCTGCAGATTTGCTCTCGCTCGGTTCACAGCCAACTCCTCTCCCTCCTGCCCCCATCCCCCGGCAAAGCAGAGCTGCAGATTACGAGGCCAGCTGGTCATTAGCACGTTACACTGCCCTCCTCCCGTGCCAAGGGAAGCCTGGGAGATGGCACCAACTCGCAGAGCAGCAGGTTGGGCGCTCAGGCTGCTGACCCTGCTCAGGACTTGATGCTACTGGATGCTGACAGTGGCAAGTGGCACTTTCCCTGGGATGGGGCTGAGTGGAGGGGATGGATACTGCTCCTTTATCCCCTGCCTGGGGTGGGGGAGTGAGGTCTGACCCTCAGTGGGAAGGAGATCATAGAGTCATAGATTCATAGGAACATAGAATTGTTGTGGTTGGAAAGACCTCATTGAGTCCAGCCATCAAATTGAGACCACCATGGCCACAAGAGTGCCATGGCCACATGTTTTATGAACACCTCCAGGGATGGGGACTGCACCACCTCCCTGGGCAGCCTGTTCCAGTGCCTGCAATTCCTCCTGCCTGATGCTTCCTCTCCCTTCTGATCCCGCCTAGCACTGGTTCACAATCATACTAAATGCTGGAGCCAATGCTCTGTTGAATTTAGCTCTGGTTTGGAAAGAAGACAAGGGGTAGAGAGGGGAAAATGTTTGCTTAAGGAGAGTTTGGATGTCTTGCAAAGCTTGGAACTCCCATGGCCCTGATCTTACACTTGGGCTGCTGATGCCCTGGGGCTGAAGGACCTATTCTGGTTCCTCAATGTCATAGCAGGAAGGCAGTCAGGTCTTCAAACTGTAGATTCATTGATTGGATTGGGTTGGAAGTCACCTTAAAGCTCATCCAGTTCCATCCCCCTGCCATGGGCAGGGACACCTCCCACCAGCCCAGGTTGCTCAAGGCCTCATCCAACCTGGCCTTGAACACCTCCAGGGAGGAGGCATCCACAATGTTGCAGTGCCTCAACACCCTCACTGTGAAGAATCCTCACTGAGCAGGTCAGAAGAATCCCTTTTGCAGTGCCTCCCAGCAAACCTATGTCCCTCTTACCATCTTTGCTCCATCTCTTCCTGAGCCACTGTTGATTCTGGCTCTGAGTGCTCTTGCTGCTGCTGTGGTGGAGCAGCCTTGTCCAGGAGCTGACTTTTCCAGCCTCTCCAGGATTGTTTTGACACACTTGACTAGCAGTGAAGGTGTCAGCCAAGGGTCTCCCACCACCCAGGCAGCACCTTGCTGCTCTCCAAACAACACATGCCCTGTGGGGTGAGCAGTTAGCCATGCAAACAGCCCCCATGCTCTGGGAGTGTTTAGTGAGAGCCTTGGGTTTCACCAGCCTGGCTCTGCTCCATGTGCCTCCAGCAGACAGCACCAGGCTGCCCAGTTAAATCCAGTTCACAGCATGCCAGGCTGGAAGGGACCCCAAGGATCATCTGTTGCCACCTTTCTAGGTGACAGTAGAGTTGAAATGAGCTGGCCCAGCACCCTGGCAAGCTGAGGCTTATTTCTATTCAGTGTAGGGGAATCCACTGCTCCCCTTGGGAGATGATTCCAATGTCTGACTGCTCTCATGGGGAAAATCTTCTTCTGGAGTCCAATGGGAATCTCCCCAGCAGTAACCTGTCCCCATCACCCCTTGCCTTTTCCCTGGGACTCCTTGTACAAAGGGAGTCTCCATCCTCCTGCTAGCCACCCTTTCTGTCCTGGTCCATGGTGATAAGGTCTTCCCTCAGCCTTCTCAAGGCTGGACAACCCCAGCTCTCTCAACCTTTCCTCATGTGGAAGGTATTAATGGTTCTGGATGGCTCCCATGGGAATCAGCACTGTGTTGGGCTCAGGGCTGGCAGCTGTGCTCAAGGACATCAGGTTGCTTGGAACGGAGTCAAGAATTTGGTTCTTCTGGATCTCTCAGGTGCCTCTTGGTGTTGTTTACTTATCCTTCCCTGCTTGATGAGTCAGTCAGGTGGTGGGCATCCTGTGGTGTGAGATCTAAAGCAGTCAGAGAAGAGGGCTTCTCTTAGATTGGCTGTTAGGGAGAATTTCTTTACCAAGCCAAGGCTGCTCAGGTTGGTGGTGGTAGTCTTCATCCCTGGAGGTGTCCAAGAAACTTGTAGCCATGGCACTTTGGGACATAGTTTAGTGGCCATGGTGGTGTTAGATCAACAGTTGAATGTGATGATCTTAGAGGCCTTTTCCAAGTGAAATGATTCTCTGGTGATCTTAAAGGTCTTTTCCAACCAAAATGGTTCTATGATTCTGTAACCTCTATGACTTCCATGATTCCTATCATTTTATGATGGTTGGACTTGATCTTAAAAGTCTTTTCCAGCTGAAAAGATTGATTCTTTGAATGAGTCTTTGATTCTATCACTCTGTGGTGATCTTAAAGACTTTTTCCAACCAAAACTATTCCATGATTCTATGATTCTATGCTGTGAGCTGCCCAGGGTCCCTTGGAGTTTGGTCAGAACAGGGATTTCACAGAACAACAGAAATATTCAGGTTGGAAATGAGCCTCAGGACCACCAAGTCCAACCCAGAACCCTGCTCTACAAAGTTCACCCCTAAACCAGATCCCCAAGCACCACAGCCAAACCACCTTGAAACACATCCAGGCTTGGTGACTCCACCAACCTCCCTGGGCAGCACATCCCAATCCCTGACCGCTCTTGATGGGAAAAAAATGTTTCCTACTGTCCAGTCTAAACCTACCCAGTCACAGCTTGAGTCCATTCCCTCTTGTTCTGTCACTAATTACCTGGGAGAAGAGACCAGCACCAACCTCTCCACAACCTCCTTTCAGGTAGTTGCAGACAGCAATGAGGTCTCCCCTCAGCCTCCTCTTTTCCAACCTAACCATCCCCAGCTCCTTCAGTTGCTCTTCATCAGATTTATTCTTGGTCTGAGCCTTGGCTGCATTGGAGCTTTGGGCTTCTGGATGCCAGTGGGGACAGGGGGGACTTGCTGCCAGTAGCTGAGTGCCACCCTTCATCCCCTCCCTCCCTACTGCCCTGGAGCAGCCAGGTGAAGGCACTGTCCTGCCTTGCAGCACAGTGCAGTGCTTGGTTTGGAGGAGGAGGAGGAGGAGCAAGGCTTTAATCTCTGCCAGTTGAGTTGTGCTGGCAAAGACGATTAGACATATGCCAGCTAATTCAGAGTAAACAGGATGGAGGGAGAATTTGCCACTTATAAATGGCAGATGAGCAAGGCCATCACTCCTGTCACTCCTGGGTAATGTGTGCTGACATAAGCCCACTTTAGCTGTGAGTTTATCAATGCTAATCCTGCTGCTCCCTGCCTCTCTTCTCCATCCTCCTGGCATCTTTCTCCCCCTTTCCCTGCTCTGCCTTTCTCTCCCTCACTCTGGGCCTGGTAGGATGAGGGAGGTGATTCTGCCCCTCTGCTCTGCTCTGCTCTGCTCTGCTGAGACCCCACCTGGAGCACTGCATCCAGTTCTGGAGTCTCCAAGACAAAAAGGGCCTGGAACTTCTGGAGAGGGTCCAGAGGAGGCCACAAAGATGATCAGAGGGCTGGAGCCTCTCTCCTATTTGGACAGGATGAGAGTTGGGGCTGTTCAGCCTGGAGAAGAGAAGGCTCCAGGGAGACCTTAGAGCAGCCTTTCTGTACCTGTAGGGGGCTACAGGAGAGCTGGGGAGGGACTTTTTCCAAGGGCTTATGATGACAGGATGGGGAGCAATGGCTTTGAGCTGGAAGAGCTCCTAAAAGCCCCTAAAAGCCCCATGGAAATCTTGTGATCCCAGGATAGACAACTTCCCAACCCCGTTGTAGCTCTTGTTGTTTGTCTGCACCCCTTGGTACTCCTGCTCCATTTGATGCAGCATTGCCTGGTGTGCTTAGATCCCTGTCACCAGTGTCCAGTGATCCTCCTGCCAGGTGTAGGCTTGGGGAGTCAGACAAGTCGAAGGACTTTTCAGGTGCTGAGCTGCTGGCCCAGGTTCTGCTTAGCTGAGCTCAGTGTTGGAGCCTGCCCAGCCTGGAGTTTATTTTGGTATTTTTACCTAAACAGACACTCCCATGGACTTCTTCCTAACAGCACCATGGGGAGCTTTAGCCTGGAACCACCCCACTGTTTGGGGAGCCACTCAGCCAACCTAAATACCTTCTGTGGGGGCTTGGAGCCTCTGGGGAGTGGAATGGCCACAAAGCTTGGCCTGCCTTCCAAGAGCCATTGGGGAGGTGGAAGGGAAGATGTTTCAATGGTCACAAAGGTTGGCCTGGCTTCCAAGAGTCATTGGGGAGGTGGAAGGGAAGATGTTTCAATGGTCACAAAGGTTGGCCTGGCTTCCAAGAGCCATTGGGGAGGTGGAAGGGAAGTGTTTCAATGGTCACAAAGCTTGGCCTGCCTTCCAAGAATCATTGGGGAGGTGGAAGGGAAGTGTTTCAATGGTCACAAAGCTTGGCCTGACTTCCAAGAGCCATTGGGGAGGTGGAAGGGAAGATGTTTCAATGGTCACAAAGGTTGGCCTGGCTTCCAAGAGTCATTGGGGAGGTGGAAGGGAAGTGTTTCAATGGTCACAAAGGTTGGCCTGGCTTCCAAGAGCCATTGGGGAGGTGGAAGGGAAGATGTTTCGATGGTCACAAAGGTTGGCCTGGCTTCCAAGAGTCATTGGGGAGGTGGAAGGGAAGATGTTTCGATGGTCACAAAACTTGACCTGGCTTCCAAGAGCTGTTGGGGAGGTGGAAGTGTTTCAATGGTCACAAAGCTTGACCTGGCTTCCAAGAGCCATTGGGGGTATAAAGCTGTATGATAGGACTGGATACCCATGCTCAGCTCTGGTAGCTCTTATCTCTGCCCCACTGAAGAACTTGGGCTCCTCCCTGAGTGCTGCAAGTCCTGCTGGGATGCAAAGGCTGCTCCTGATCTGCCTGTTTGGGTGCTACAGGATGGCAGCTGGAGTCACATTTCCCTGGAAATCCTGTTGGCTTTCCTTCACATGATGATCTGAGTGTCCCAGCTGTCCTTGCCTGAGTGATCCACCTACACAGAATGTGTGGCTTTTCCTTGTGGTGCAGAACCTTGTCCTGCACTCCCCCACAACCTGAGTGGGAGCTGTGTCCTGCCTGACCCTCAACTCTCAGGTCCAAGGGAGAAAGAGGTTGGGGATGGGAAGCCAATAGAACAAAAACCATGTCAGGGCATGGGGCTGCACCTTCTTTGGGGCAGGGTGAGTTATGGAACAACAGGAGGTGCTTGCAGGTAGGTTGGGGCAAGAGAAAGGGTCCAGGGACTTTGCTAATCAGCTGAGAGAGAGAGAAGAGCATCCAGTGTGCTCTTGCAGCTCAGAAGGCCAATGGCAGCCTGGGCTGCATCAAAAGAAGCAGGATGAGAGAGATGATTCAGCCACTCTGGTCTGGTAAGACCTCACCTACAGTGCTGTGTCCAGCTCTGGAGTCCTCAACACAAGAAGGAGGCAAAAAAAAAAAAAAGATGATCAGAGGGCTGGAGCATCTCTCCTATGGGGACAGGCTGAGAGAGTTGGGGCTGTTCAGCCTGGAGAAGAGAAGGCTCCAGGGAGACCTTAGAGCAGCATTTCAATATCTGAAGGGGACCTGGAGGAAGGCTGGGGAGGGACTGTTCAGAAGGGCCTGTGGGGATAGGATGAGGGGCAGTGGTTTGAAACTGGAGCAGGGGAGATTTAAGTTGGACATCAGGAGAAAGTTCTTCACAATGAGGGTGGTGAAATCCTGGAACAGGTTGCCCAGAGAAGTGGTTGAGGCTCCATCCCTGCAGTCATTCAAACTTGATGTGGCTCTGAGCAACCTGCTCTGGTTGGAGATGTCCCTGCTGCCTGCAGGGGTTTGGACAAGATGAGCTGCGAGGGTCCTTTCCCAGCCGAGGCATTCTCTGTGGTCCTGCGATCCCCGGCCAGCCGGTCTCTGGGAGCAGAGCTGTGGGTGCAAGGCTGGACAGCCTCTCACGGAGCACTTCTCCAGCCCAGGGGTTCCCTCTTGTGGCAACTCGCTCCTGGCTCCGCTGTGCTGCCCACTCCCGGTCCTGAGCCCCACCGAGCACGGACAGCGGTGCGAAGAGACCCCGGTGCGGGGCTCGGGGTGGGCTGAGCCCCCTGGTTCCCCCCGTGCGCTGCGCGGGGTGGGCAGGAGCTTCACCTGAAAGCCTCACTGGGTTCATCTGTGCTGCTGGCTGAAAGGCAGCGCCTATGGGTGGCAGGGCAGGGGTCTTTAGCACTCCTGCAACAGGGATGGGTGTGCAGTTCTGCCAGGCTGCAGAGCAGCAGCTGGCTCAGGGGGTGCTGTTCCTGCAGCCACAAGGATGTCTGGTTGGGCTCAGCAGAGCCCAGAGCTCTGCATCTCTCCTGCCTCGCAGCAGGTGATGGACCAGCTTCAGATGCCCAGCCCCGGGCACCTCTGTGCCCCAGCCCTGCGGGCAGGCTCTGGACACCCCACATCCTCAGCTCCGTCCATGTAGGGATGGGGTGGCACAGTGCTGCCCGGAGTGATGCAGAGCTAGTTCTGGCAGGTAACCCCAAGATTCCCAGCTGGGATGGGGGCTGCAACACGGCATTGAGAGCAAGACAGTTCCCCCCCCACACCCCGAGACCCCAGCTCCTCCAGATCATCTGAGGGACAGCCTGGGCTTCCCTCTTAGTAGCAAACCAGATGCTTTGCCGCTGCCTGATGATGTCTGTGGCTGCTGAGCAGCAGCCAGGCACCAAGAGGAGGCCTCTGTGGAGTCCTCTGCACACAGCCGGAGAATCCACGCAGCCTCTCTGAGCCCCACGCAGTCCCTCTGAGCGCTGTCCGTCCGTGGCTGGCGAGGGGACCTGGTCCCCTGCGAGCCGTGGTGAGTCAGCAGCAGCGCCCTGCCGCAGCGCTGAGCGGGGGCGAGCAGCGCCCGGGCGGCATCGCTGTTTGTTAGCTGCTGCACCGGGGATGCTGTTTAGTCACCGCGCCCGCGGAACACGGCCAGTAGCCTCTCCTCCTGCGAGATGTGGGAGGCTCTTCTGCTGACCTCAGCACATATCTGAGACACTCCAGGCACCTGCATCACTTAGAAGCCGGTCCCATGAGAGCCCTCAGTGATGCCACCCCCTCCACACCACTGCCACGCTGCCATGGCTGCCACCCCTCCCAGCACAGCAAGAGGATCACAGAATCAAAGAATTGTTTGGGTTGGAAAAATCTTGAAGATCATCAATCCCACTGTTCTCTAGCTCTACCAAGGCTGCTGCTAAACCAAGTCCCTCAGCACCACATCTCTGCCTCTTTTAAATGCCTCCAGGGATGGGGATTCAACAGGTTCCCTGGGGAACCTATTCCAGTCTTTGAGAACCGTTTCAGGGAAGAAATTTCTTCTAATATCAGCCTGAACCTCCCCTGGTGCAACTTGAGGCTGTTTCCTCTCGTTCTATCACCTGATACTAGGGAGAAGAAACCAACCCCCACCTCCTTTCAGGGCGCTGTAGAGAGCAATGAGGTCTCCCCTCAGCCTCCTCTTCTCCAGGCTGAACACCCCCCAGCTCCCTCAGCTGTTCCCCTGTTCTCCTTCAGCGTGATCTCTGCTCAAGCCATGAGGGAAACTGAGGCAGGGTGTGTGGTGAGGGGTGACAGCAGGACACAGCCTGGCTGCGATGATCTCCTCCATGCTGGGATGTCCCTGCCTGCATCTGGCATGCCGTGGGGGGAGTGGGGAAGGGATTTATTACTGTGAGAGTGCTGCAGGTTTAACGAGGACAAACGTGAGCAAAGCGATTAGAGGGTGGGATCGAGGGGACGGCACTTAACGTGTGGCAGCAGGGCCACCAGCTAGCTGGCACCAGCCCTCCCCACCCAGCCATGGAACCAGCTGCTCGTATTAAACTCTCTGACAAGCATTTCTCCTGCTCCTCCATCTGCAGTGCCATGAAACTTGCATGAGATTTGAGATGAAAAGTCTATTTCTTTGAATGAAGTTTTAATAAGATCAAATGGGAAAAAGAAAATAGTAGCTCCTGTCCCTCCCCTTCTGCCCTCCCCTCTCCAGTTCCTGTGGGATTTTTGTCTTCTGGAGGCAAAAATCTTTGCAAAGCAGCCCAGTGCTGAGTGGTGCCCTGGCCCGGGTGCTGGGTAATTTCGGGGAGGTCTCTGTAGGGGACAAGTGGTGACCGCCAGGGCTGTGAGGTGGTGTGGTGGCCGTGTTGCAGCGTGGAGGGCTGGGGGTGATGGGGGCTTCACAGCCCAAAGCCGGGATGCACGCTGACACAGGACACAGAGAATGGGGGACCCAGCCCCTCGGGTCTCTCGGGATGCTGGGAAGGCTCAGGATGAGAACCTCTTCATTAATCCTCTCTTTGTAATACCGAATTGGATGTGCTCACACCGAGCCACTGCTGGACGGGGCTGGGGCAGGGGGTGGATCCTGCACCCCGCCGGGGCTTTGCAGCTTGGGGCAGCGCAGGGGAGGGTGAGTGGGTGGCGGCGGTGGGGGCCGAAGTGGGATGCTGCCAAAGAGGGGACCTCATCTCATCCCTGCCCCGGCTCCGGGGTGCTCCGGACGGGGCCACCAGAGGGAGCCCGCGGCCATCACCAGCGTCCCCCACCCTAGCATCCTTCCTCCGGAGCATCCTTCCCCTCCCTAATCATCCTCCCTCCCCGAGCATCCCTCCCCTTTCCAAGCATCCTCCCCCCTTAGCATCCTTCCTTCTGGTGCATCCTCTCCCGAAGAACAGCGTCCCTCGCAGCCCTCCGGGCTGGGACAGGCTGTCAGACACAGGGCACCTCATCAGGCAGTCCCTGCCCAGAGCTGCCAGGAGGATTCTCCAGAGGAGTCGCCAGCATCCTCATCATGGTATGAGTGTCCCACCTTGCCCCAGACCCACCACGAGTGCCCAGGACCCCAGTAAATGCTGCTAGCATGGCAGGTCCATCATTCCAGAGGGATGCAATGGGGAGCCCAGGAAGTTGAGAAGGGTTGAGGAGGAACCCGAGGGGAGCTGCATGGCCTGTTTTGTTCCCCATAACCAGCTGGCACCTCCCAATTGCCTGGGTAATGGCCATGCAGCACATGGCTGCACCCCACGTGCTGGCAGTAAGCAGCAGTGTGGCTTCATTTTGCTCTTGATGCACAGCAAGCTGCAGCCAAGACCTGCAGGAGCTGGCCCTCCACCACCTCTGCAGCAACACATCCCAGAATTTGCAGGTGGGTCAAGTTTGGCAGATCCAGGGCCAGCTTGTGGAGGAGGTTAGGCAATGTCTGACAGCAAGGGGAAACTGAGGCACGCCCCAGCCTATATGCTGGAGGTGCATAGGAATGAAAAGCAGGTTGCAACCCAGCATGGCTCACCCACAGGTGCCAGCCTGAGGAGCAGGACCTCGAGGCAACTGTTCTTAGCTCTGTTATTAGTTGGTCTCAGTCTCATGTCAGCTATGCAGGATGGGAGCCTGGGGCGTCTCACAACAGCCCCTGGCCACAAAAAGAACCTTCTAGGGCAACAAACCTGGGGTAGAGTCTGGAGAACATGGCTGGAGAGGGGTGGCTGAGGGAGCTGGGGTTGTTTAGTCTGGAGAAGAGGAGGCTGAGGGGAGACCTCGTTGCACTCTACAGCTCCCTGAAAGGAGGTTGCAGTGAGGTGGGAGTTGGTTTCTTCTCCTCAGTATCAGGTGACAGAAGGAGAGCAAATGGCCTGAAATTGTGTCAGGGGAGGGTTAGGTTGGAGATTAGGAACAATTTATTTGCTGCAAGAGTGGTCAGGGATTGGAAGAGGCTGCCCAGGGAGGTGGTGGAGTCCCCATCCCTGAAGGTGTTCCAGAAATGTGTGGCCATGGCACTTGAGGACATGGTTTGGTGGCCATGGTGGTGTGGGGTTGATGGTTGGACTGGATGATCTTAGAGGACTTTTCCAATGGAAACAATTCTATGGTTCCATGATTCTATGAGTTACCTTGCAGGTCCTCTTGGCCATGTCTCTGGGAGCCAGCTCATCCCTCCAGCCTGCATGCCCTGACATGCTGCTGCCTCATCAGCACATTAATAAACCATCTCTTGCTGGCTTTCCTCACCTCTGCCAACTTCTGTTTCAATGCCAGACTGACAGTGCTGCCCCAGCTGGGAAGGGAGCAGAGAGGTCCCTCCAGCATCACCTCTTCCATGAGCTGATAAGGCCGAGGGAGGGGTGAGAAGCTGCCTGGAGCTCAGGGAGTCTGCTAGCAGGAGCATCAGCCCTAAAAAAGCCGGCACAGATTCAATGCACTTGGCAGCGTGGGCTGGATCCTGCTGCTGGATCTTCCAGCGTGGATCCCAAGCGCCTACAGTGTCCATGGAGGTGGTGCTGCACCCAGTGCCAGCTATTCTGGGCAAATGCTGGTGCCCTGTTCCCTGTCCTCCTTCCACTCCACGTGCCTTGGCTTTTTTGTGGCATTGCTCCTAATGGGTAGGTAACTGGGGACCAGTGTGTTCCCAAGGAACAGGCTGGGGATGTGATGCAGGGGGGTGAAGAGCTATGAGGGGTTGGGAGGTGTCCCCAGGACCCCAGCTGAGGCTTGGTGGAGCAGCCCAGGGGCAGAGCAGGGTGAAAGACTGGCTGGTGGTGGTGTGTGCCCATGTCCCAGTACTGTGGACGCAGCTGGTCCTGGCTTCCCCTGCCCACTGTGGTGGCCCTGATGGGTTCCCCTTCTCCATATGGCTGTGGATGTCTGTAGATAAGTTTCCAACCCTTGGATGGGTCATAAATAGAAGTAGGCCTGCTGCCTTTTGTTTTGATTGATTCCATTTGTTCTGCATAAGCAGCTCCTTCTCTCTGCCAAGGCTCAGCTCCTGGAGAACCAAGATGCTGTGAGCTGGGCTGTGCTGGGGAGGGTCCCTGTGCTCCTGGCATTGACAGGGGTGAGGTGGCCATGGCTGAACTCCAACATGAGGGAAACTGAGGCACCTGACAGTGCCAGGTCTGCTTCTGCAGTGGGTGGCTGCCCTTGGACAAGAAGGCAAACTGAGACTGGGAAGCCTGATGTGCCATGCCCTGGGGACAAGTGGCAAGGCAGGAGTGACTCTCAGCTGTGGGACCTGCTGCTGCCTTCTGGTGCTGGATTGGGGTGAAGCCACCAACAGGATGGGCCAGCAAATGATTTTCCAGTGACGCTGGCCACCCCGTGGGTGACTGGCACTGCTCTGCAGGGAAAAACAACTTTATAAATGAGCTTGGGGTGAAGATGAAGACAGGATCCGGGACGCCTGGCTTCCTTCTCCAGCTCTGTCTCAAACAACCACCTCGGGCAAGTCTGGTGCCTCCCTGCCTCAACTTCTCCAGGCTGTTTAGCCGTCAGGCGCTGAGGAACCAGCAAGTTTGGCAGTAGGAGAAGCCCTGCAGGTGAAAGGTGTTGCTCAAAGCTGGTCCCTGGGCTCCCTGCAGAGTGGCACAGCAGCAAGAGCACAAGTGTTGGGTGCTGAATGGGGGCTCCATAGACCCCAGGGACATCATCCTGATGGTATCCCAAAAGCAGTCCCACTTCCCTCTCACCTCCTTGCGTGGGGACCCCCATCCTCCGCAGGAGGAGGGATGGATGTACCCTGGAGGGGGCTAAAATTATCCCCCCGCCCCGGTGCTGCAGTGCCCCCCAGCTGAGTCAGAGGGGCCGGGGGCGCGTTGTGCCCGCACCCCAGCTGCAGAGCCGCGTCAGGGGGAGCGGGTGGGAGCCCGAAGGACGCAGCTGCCTCCCCGCCACGTCCGCTCGCTGCTCCTCTCCTCCTTCTGATCTACCTCATTATCTCCTGAGTCATCGCTTCCACCTCCGCCGCAGCCACAGCCGCCCGCAGCCCGCAGCATGCAGGGGCTGGGGGCTGCCGAGAAGGCGGGAGGAGGTGGTGGGCTCCTAGCTGTGACCTCTTGGGTCTCCCAAGGCAGCCTGGTGGGTTGGGGGGCAGCACAGGTGGGCAGCGCTGCAGAGCATCTTCCTGACACACGCTGCTGGATTCCCAGATGGACGTGTGGGAGGGTGGCTGCTCCTACCTCGAAGGGAGAGACCCCTGGGCATGGAAAGCTGAGCTCCTTGTATTGGAGTGGTGCCCTTGGGCTGGGCAGCAGGGCTTCGGTGTGCCCGGCAAGGCTGCGAGCTGCTTTCCCAGCCAGCTCGGGGCAGGAGACACGAACAGAGCTGGGCTGCTTGCAGTGAATGAGCTGTTCCCCAGTAGGTTAGGATCTAGCTGCCGGCATCGCCTGGTGCAGATCCTGGGTTTGCCGTGTGCAGGCTGTGGCAGGTTCGGGAGACATCTGTCCTGTCCCGGAGAGCTCGGGAGATGCTGCAGAGGCTTCCCCTCTGACCGTGCTGGGATAAACTAGGGCCAGGGCTGGCCCCCCGTTTTGCTTCTGGGATGGGAGATGCAGCTCAGAGAGGAGTGGAAAGCCGAGGAGGTGCCTCGCTCTGTCTGGTCCCCTTGGCAGCCTCTGCCCAGCATTAATGCCTCTCACCACTAACAATTTGTGCCTTATTAATTCTAATTTGAGCTTGCTGCTTTCCTCTCCCAGCCGTGGCTCCCAGCAGGCTGAAGCAGCGGCAGCAGCGGGCAGCGCTGCTCCCGGGGGCTGCTGCTGCTCCCGGGGGCTGCTGCTGCTCCCGGGGGATGCTGCTGCTCCCAGGGGATGCTGCAGCCCCCACGTCTCCACTTGCCTGTGTGGGCGCAGCAGTTTAAGGCTCTTGTCAGGAGGTGTTTTCTCCAGGCTTTTGAAATGCTCCTCTCTGGCACGGTGAGACCGAGGGCAGGATGAGCTGTGGTGGCTCAGAGCCAGGCTCTGTCTCTCAGAAGCACTCCAGAAGCTCTCTGGCCCTGGGTTATCTTGTTCATCACCTCCTTCTTTCTGCAGATCTCTTCCCCCACCCCTCTCTGCTCTGTGCTTTACCTCCCAGCCTAATAACTAGGTCAGGAGTCCTGGAGAGTGGGGAGCAGCAGCTGGGTGGGCAGTCATCTCCCATCTGCTTTCCCTCCCTTTGCTCCTGCCTGGTGGAGCAGGGAGTGCCTCCATCCTCCTCCTCTTCCTCGGGGCTGTGGAGGGGCAGGAGCCACCATGTCCACAGGACAATCAGGATCTGCTTTCTGCACAGGGAGGAGTTTTCATGCAGTAAGAGGATTGTGAGCCTACCAGCCAGGGCTGTTGGTATGAGAAGGCTGTGGGCATAGTGCACAGGGAGCCTGTCCTGGTGCAAGCATCCCATGAGTTCCTCAGTCCCATCACTGATGTTGAACTGGGGAACCTGGCAGGTGTGCAGAGGTGGTGGTAACACTGGAACAGGTTGTCCAGGGAGGTCGTGGATGCCCCTCCCAGGCCAGGTTGGATGAAGCCTTGAGCAATCTGGGCTAGTGGGAGGTGTCCCTGCCCATGGTAGGGGCTTGGAACTGGATGATCTTCAAGGTCCCTTCCAACTCAAACCGTTCCATGAATCTATGGTGGTGGCAATGACCTTCCAAGGCCATTGTGAGCAGGAGGATGCTGTGAACAAAGCACCAGGAGCTGTGTGGGGGATGCTGACTCGGTGTGAAGGTTGAGTGACAGCTACAGAAGTGCTCGAGGGCCAGTCGCAGGCTGCTGGAGGGTCTGGAAACCAAAGGCTCAGAGCATGCTTATACCTGCAGCTCGGAGGAGAAAGGCTGAAGAAGGTGTCGGATTGAGATGCTGAGGCCACGCTGCAGCAAGGACTCTGGGTGACAGACACCGAGAAAGCTCTCAGCCACATCCCGTGAAGGTCTCAGCCCCACGATGCCTCAGTTTCCTCCCTGGAAGCTGCATCCCCCGCGGGGCAGTGAGCGGCATCCGGCCGCGCTGGCAGGCGCTGGGCAGGGATCCCGCGGCTGCCTCGGAACAGGCCTCCCGTTGTGCGGCGGGGCCGGCGGCGGCTCTGACCCTCTGCCGCGGAGCGAGGAACAAGGGCGGCTGTGTGTGCCCCTGGCACCGGCTGGCCCGGCGCCCCGACACGCATTCCTGCCACGGGCAGGGCTTTCCGGGCTGCCGGGAGGCAAGGGCAGGCGGGGGGAGGCTGAGCTGGCGACTGTGTGGGGCGCTTGTTGTGTGTTTGTTTGTTTCCTTTAATTTATTTCCCACCCCCCCCACCCCCTACCCCCCCAATCCCTCCTTTCTTTCCTTTATTAGCAGCCTTTGGGTGCCTTTTGGAGCAATTAATCTGGGTCATGACACTGCCGAGCGGATCGGGGAGCCCAGGGCTCATTAGCACCCGGCCAAACGCCGCTGGAGGGCTGCTCCTGCCGCTGCCTGCTTGGTATTCTGGGTGAGTTGGGAGCTGCGGCAGCAGAGTCCCCTCAGCAGAGACCCCCACCACGGTACTGTGGGCACTGGGGTCAGTGCGAGGTGGCCAGGGTACCCATCCTGCCACGATGGCATTGCCGGAGCAGCCAGTGAGGCTGTGTTGGCACAAGGGTACCCAGCAATCAGCCTGCAGTGCTGTGCTGCAGGGCTCAAGGACTTCTGAGGGTCTCAGCCTCCCGACTTTGGCTTTGGTTTGACTTTATTCCCTTTCCCATCAGCTGCTCGAGTCCTCAGCGGAGACCTGCAGCTGATGCTGTGCCCACACCAGGTCCATGCAGCTGGGGCCATGCCAGCTACCTGCAGGGGCTGTGGCTGTTCCATTCACCTTTCCTGAGGGGAAACCTAGAGGAGACCCTGCCTGGCCCCAATCCCACCATCCATCCTGCCCCTGCCAACAAGGGAGGAATCCTCTCTCTCTGGGCAAAGCCACCCCAAAAAGGAACTGGTCTGTGATTCCCAAGCTGGGAGCTGTGTCCATCTCCTGTGGGCTTGGCCACCTTTTGCTTTTAGCTTCCATGATGCTCCGTGGCCATGAGCTCACACTTGAGCTGCTTTTCTTCTGCAGTCCCTGAGGATTTTGCCCCAAACCTCGAGCCTTCATCCCCTTCCCACTGCCACTGTGCTCCTTGGGCCCCTTCATAGGGATGGGGAGCAGGGAGAGCGAGGAAGCTCCCCGTGCCTGGCTGGCTTGGCACAGCATATGTGCCGGGATCTGCTCCCTGCCTGCTGTTTATCCGCTTCCTTCCAGTTAACTTATGTTTCCATTGCTGCCCATCTGTCTCCTTCTCTTTCTCCTTTCCCTCCCTTCCTCGTGCTCTGACAGGCGCAAACGGAGCCTGGGATTCTGTCCCTGTCCCCTCCAGGTGAGCCCTGGGGGCTGGCAGATGTTTCATCCCACCCTGACACATCCACGGCTTCACAGATTGCATCGGGGTGGGAGGGACCCTCTAAGGTCATCTTGTTCAAGCCCCCTGAAGGCAGCAGGGACATATCCAACTAGATCAGGCTGCCCAGGGCCACATCAAGTCTGACCTTGAATGTCTCCAGGGATGGGGCTTCCAGCACTCTCTGGACAACCTGTTCCAGTGTTCCACCAGCCTCGTTTGTGCAGAACTTCCTCCTGATGTCCAACCTCAATCTCCGGTTTCAAACCAGTGCCCCTCATCCCATCACTACAAGTCCCTCTCCAGCTTTCTTGTCAGTCCCCTTCAGATATTCAGCCATCACCTGGCTGGATGCTTGACAGGGCACTTTTTGGGGAGATCCTGGTTTGGATGCACCCAAGCTCAGAGCCATTGAGCAGTTCCCTCCATCCTCCATTACCTCCAATAGCAAGTTTTGGCTGGAGGACCCCTCTATTGCCATTAAACCTTCATCCACTGGGGCTGCATTGGTGCTGGTAGCCTTCCTCCTTTGTGCCTCATTACTCAGCTTGGTGGGGTTGCCATCCCTTCTTCACCCTTCAGACAGTCTGTGGCTTCCCAGCTCGTGGGAGGGAAGCCTGGCCCCACTCCCACCTGGAGCCTGGCTATTAGGGATACCCAGGCTGCTTCAGGAGCCACAAAGGCATCGAGTGCCAGAGCCAGTGTGCACCTGCTTTCCTTGCTGCCTCAGAAAGCCCTCATGGCTGCTGCCTCCCACTTCTCCAGCTTTTATTTATAGTCTGTCTTGCTCGCTGGGTTGGGTTCTCCCCCCCTCCCCTTCTTTCTTTTCCTTTCCCTGGCACAGCTGAGTGCTGAACTCGGAACGCTATGGAGAGGCTGCTACCTTGGCTCAGCTGAGCGTGGCCATGGCAAAGGTACTGGAAGAGAAATCACATCCCCACAGGGGTGGCCCAGAGCCTCCTCACTGTGCCCTTTGTTAGTGCTGATCACCTCCCCGGCTGCCTGGAGGAGGGAGTTTGCATCAAGCTGCTGCTTGTGGCCGTGACCCACATTCAGAACCTCCTTAGTTGCTGTTGGCATAAGGGCATCGGTCCTGGCTGCAGCACTGGGGTCTTGGGGACCCTGCAAAGGACAGAGTGGGCCCTGAGGAGGGATGTCCTGCCAGCTGTCACATCAGTTTGATGGCACCAGTCACTTGCAGGCTGGGAACCTGACTAAGACCCAGCAAACTCTTGCTGCTGGTGGTCCTTCAGGGAGATGCTGGGTGCTGGGCAGCGATGGGGCAAGCATTTGGCTCTTCACCAGTGCTTCTGAGACTGTCCACTCACCAGGGCATTGCAGGATGTCCCCATGCCCAGGGCCTGATGTGTAGAGGAGCATGGACACCTCAGCCAGGGCACAGCAGCATCACCCACAGCAGTTGGCAGCAACGTTGACACTGTGGGAAGCTCCAGGGCTGGCTAGACCCCAGTGCACCAGTCAGTGCTATCCCACATGGCACACTGCCAGCCTGTGGTGTCCCACGGGGAAGCCACCAAGGCTTGCAAAGAGGAATCAAAAGCTCTGCTCCCCTGCTCAAAGCCCTGGTGCTCACCACAGCTGCCCTCTCCTCTCCTCCTGGGAGGAGGTGGTGAGGGGACACAACTTGGGGGAGGGGGAGGGGAGGAGGGGAAGGAGAGGGGGCTGTGGACTGAGATAACAGCCAAAAATGATGAACCCCCAAATCACAAGGCAAGAGGCTTGTCATCTGCTGCGTGGGTGCCAGAGCAGGAGCTGCCCGCCAGCAGCCTGGGTACCATCGGTGCCAGCTGACTCAGCACCAGGAAGGATTGGATGCCCTGGGATCCCTCAGTGCATGGCCCTGGGAGACATGTCCTGGGAAGGACCACTGGGGGAGAAACCCCCACCCCAGGGGCAGCTGCAGGCAGGAGCTGTGGATGACCCATGGTGGCTGGAGTCAAACTCTTCACACCTCCAGCGTTTTCCTGGGAAGAAGGAAAAACCAGGTGGAAGCAGAGACTTTTTTTTCCCCTGCAGGAGCTGTGTTTCCATGGTACCCAGTTGAAAGGTGCTTCTCCACCAACCTGATGCTTCCTGGGGTCCAGCAGCACGGTGAGGTGACCCTGAAGTGCCCCTCCACCACGGGCACGCCAGCCTGGCTCACCCACAGCTGGAGGCAGCCCAGTCAGAGGATGTTTCCCAGATGCTCGCCCAGATGTTCACAGCTCGCCCCGACACCACAGGCAGAGGTGGCACTGCACGGCGTGAAACCACCGCACGTCACCTCTGAGGTGTCACCTCCGGAGTGCTACGGCAAGGTCCTCTCCTGCTGGGTTCCATCCTGCCCGGCAGGGGGCTGCGGTGGCCGCCGGGCCACGCTGGGCAGGCAGTGTCCCCAGCTAACAGGGTGCTGGTGAGGGTGACAAAAGCAGAATTACTCACTGCTGGGGAGGAGGGGAGCAGAGCAGAGCAGAGCCTTACTCAGCCCCGCCAGGAATGGGTTTGTTCTTCCTGCATCGGCCTTGGGGACCGGGGAGGAGGAGGAGGAGGAGGGAGGGAAGCCAAGGAGGGGCGTGTCTCATTATTCCCGCTGAGTGCTGACATTCACCTGCCCTCTTCTGCTACCTCCTTCTCTCCCCTACATCACTGCCACCCCGGCGGGGACACCGGCAGGGGGGATGCTGGGGCAGGGGGGATGCTGGGGAAGGAGGGATGCTGAGGAAGGGGGATGCTAGGGAAGAAGGGGTGCTGGGGAAGGGGGGATGCTGGGGAAGGGGGATGCTGGGGCAGGAGGGATGGCAGGGCAGGGGGGATGCTGGGGAAGGGGGGATGCTGGGGAAGGGGGATGCTGGGGAAGGGGGGATGATGGGACAGGAGGGATGGCAGGGCAGGAGGGATGCTGGGGAAAGGGGGATGCTGGGGCAGGAGTGATGCTGGGGCAGGAGGGATGCTGGGGAAGGAGGGGTGCTGGGGAAAGGGGGATGCTAGGGCAAGAGGGATGGCAGGGCAGGAGGGATGCTGGGGCAGGAGGGATGGCAGGGCAGGAGAGATGCTGGGGAAGGAGGGATGCTGGGGAAAGGGGGATGCTGGGACAGGAGGAATGCTGGGGCGGGGGGATGCTGGGGAAGGAGGGATGCTGGGGAAGGGGGATGCTGGGGAAGGAGGGGTGCTGGGGAAGGAGGGGTGCTGGGGAAGGAGGGATGCTGGGGAAGGGGGATGCTGGGGAAAGGGGTATGCTGGGACAGGGGGGATGGCAGGGCAGGAGGGGTGCTGGGGCAGGGGGGATGCTGGGACAGGAGGGGTGCTGGGGAAGAAGGGGTGCTGGGGAAGGGGGATGCTGGGGAAGGAGGGGGTGCAGGTGCTGGAAAGGGGCATGCAAACATGGGGAAGCCATAGAGAGGGAATGAGGGGCAGAGGGCAAGGAGGTTAGGAGGGGATGCTATGGCGGAGAGAGGAAGGGGGAGAATCGCTACAGGTGTACTGAGGGCTGAGAATGGAAAGGTGGCTGGAAAAGGAGGAGGAACACTGACAGAAAAAAATGGGGAGGATGTTGCGAGGACGAGACAGGAGCGGAGGAGAGGGGGGGGAGGGAGGGCAGAGAGGAGGCGGGAGGGGGCGTGGGAGAATGACATGGGGAAGTGGGGCGAGGGGGAGGGAGGGGGAGGGGATGCTGGGGAAGGGGGGGGATGCTTGGATGGGCAAAGAGAAGAGTTGATGGGAAAAACGGGAGGGACCACTCGAAATTTGGGCGACGTTTGGGTGATTCATGGTACAGGGAGCGGGACGGGTCAAGACCGGGCTAAGAGGCACGGGGCGCATGCGTTAGAAGTCGTCCGCAATTTGATGCCCAAGGTTGGGTGGGTAGGCGTACTTGTTGTCCCTCGCGTGTGCCCCGCACCGTTGTCCAGCGGCGCCAGCCCGCGTCTGCTCCCTACGCATCATGGTTCGCTTGGGGGTTCTGAGTTGCCGGGGGCGCGCGGAAGGCGCGGGTGCGCTCGGCGAATGATGTACCCCGGTCGTTATCGACACTCCCGCAGCGGTGGTGCCGTGCACGCCTTCTCCGACCTGCACGTGCTTTCGTCTTCCAAGGCCGCACCCATCCCTCTGCCGGAACTCGCCTGTGGATTTCTACGCTATGCTTGCGGGCGGCGCACATTGGCTCCTGGTTCTGGTTGATACCGCCTTTACTTTACCCGCATTCTTTGGCGCCCGCGACCACCCGTTGGCCATGACTGCCTCCATTCAGCTTTGTTCTATCCTGCGTTTTGGACCGGCTGACTGCATCGCCCTCCAGGCTGCCCCCTCCCGGTAAATGTCTGCACCTGGGTTGCGACTCCGTCCCTTTCCGCTGCTGATTCTCCCGCGCCCGTTCATTGGTCAGCGGCAATTGCTTCCTTTACACCCTTTCTAACCCTGTACCCCCCGGCCCGGCGATTCTCCTCGGTTTCCCCCGTGCGGTCTGGGGGCGCCGCGCCCGGAAACAAGCTAGGATGCCTGGTATAGGCAACAGCCGTCAGCTCTCGATTGGGAAGGGCGCGTGCTCCCCGAAATGCTGACAAGGCCCCAGCTCTGAAATACGGACACATGGCAACATTAAGGCGTCCGACGGGAGGAAAGGGCGAGGTGGTGCTTAGAGGCCAAATAGGCAGTTGCAGTAGTGGGTACAGCGGTATTAGAGGCAAGGAAGCAGAAGTTGGAGTGCGAATACGCGGGAGGAGGAAATAGCGAGGAACTCGTGAAGGGAGAGTGTGGTAGCTAGCGGGCCAAAGCGCAGCAGTCATTTCCGTCAGCCGGTAATCCAACGACCTATGCTGTATGTCGGAGGGTCCGGTCGAGATCAGGTGGTGCTTAAGAGCAGACCGGTGTGAGTGTAATCATCGAAAGAACGATGGGTCTGGGTAAGAGAGGAAGTACTTCGATGTCGAAGAACAGTTACACACCTGGACAGTCGCTGTTCACTTCATCCCGTGACCCGTACTTGTCCGTCTAGTCTTCTCGCTCGGGATCATGGGGTCTAACGTTTTTCTTACGAGGCGCTTCCCTTCTGTTATTTCCCCTATGTACGGCCAATATGGTAGAGCTAGATCCGCAAGGGTGATGGCAATAGCTCTGCCGCCTTAGCTCCTCCCGAAGTGGATCTCCCGTGCATTCCTAACAATTACTGGGCGGGCTGTTGAATCGTCCAATGTTTTGTCGCTATACCGCTAGACAAGGGTTCGTGAAATTCCAGTGTGCCCGCTCTGGTGTTCGAGGGGACAGATCTTGCTCCGATCGTGCGCTTAGGTCGGAGCACGTTTTCTTTCCGTCCGCTCTGCTTGACTCACCTCCCATATGCCACAACAAATTAATCGCGCTACTCCATTGCACCCTCTTCTTTCACCTTGTTCTGATACCGCGTCTTTCCCGCGGCGCATCCTCCGCCGATTTTGTCCTCTCGGCGTCTTCCTCACTCCCTCCATTCGCGACTGGCTGTTCTTGCGGCCGTCTCCCCCAGGAGCCCGACCAGGTGTACATACGGCAAGACCACCAGATTGCGACACTCCGCCTCACGGTTTCGTTGTGTCCGCCCACAGCTACCCATCCCATCGTGTTCTCTCCGGCTTCCTACGGCATTGTCCGTTGCACAGAACGGCTTGAACAGCGGGTTGGGGGGGAATATGGAATACTATGGGGTGCGAGTGAAAAGTGAATATAGGAGGATTGAGGAGAGGAAACACTAAAGACCGGAGGGGGGAGCGATGGACAAGCAGGGCGCAGGTAAGGGCGTCAAGAGGAGATTACAGGTCCGTTCAATCTCACGCGAATCTGACTTGTAAGCTATCGTGTGTGGGTGGTTTTGGGGTTGTGGGGGGTTTGGCTCCTCCAGATTCGGTCGGGTTCGCGGGTCTGCTCGGGCGTAGAACGAGGCCGGGCCGCAAGGATAGCACATGCAGGCCGGGATGCTCCTTCTACAACCATGTGTGTCGCCGAACACGTGACTTGTCGCCTGGCGAAGCTCCTTACTCTTTCGGGTGCGCCTTCTTCCTGTCTATCGCTCCCGCCGAGTCTTCTGTGCAGCCCTTGCTAGGCCGCGCCCTCTCTCCCCTTCGATTCATTCAATTGTCCGATCTTCTCGCGCATGTGCGATGATTTCTACGCGCTCTTTTGCGATCTCCTGGTGTATGGCTGTGGTTCAGCACTCGAAGCCAGTATGGGCTGTCTGCCTGACTCCGGTGTTGGCCCTTTTTCTCGTCAGTTGGCCGGTATGGATCGCGGGCCTAGGATTTCAGTGTTTATCCGTTGTGATCCCCCTCTCGCTGTCGTTGGGAGGGCGCTGCTCTATCATGCAGGGGTTTCTCTCTTTCCCCCTATGTGTGCCGATAGAGCTTGAGGCGTCTTGGCTTGACTCCCCAGCGACGCGCCCTCGACGCTCTTTCGTCGGTGGCCTTGCCTTCCAGGGTGTATCGGCTTACGGTCATGATGGTCTGGTTGTGTGCTTAGTGGTCGAGGCCTGCCTATGCCCCTCCCTGCGGGCTGGCCTTATTGCTTCAGGGTTTCGGGTCGGAGAACCGGGTCGTCAGCGGTTCTCGCTCTCGTCAGACTTGTCCCACCGGTTACGGTCTGTGTGCAGACGCGTTAACTGCCTTTCTGCGCGGCTCCCTTGCCCGTGTTCAGCCTCATCGTCCGGTTAGACCCGTTTGCCTTTCTTCTCTTCCCTTTTGACGCCACGGCAGCGCTGTATTTCGGGCGGAGTAGGCGCCCTCCTTCTCCGGGTGTTTTGTTTCGTACTACCCTCGTTCCGTAACGCCATTTGCGCTTGCCTCAAGTTCGCTTGATGTTCGGGATAGCCGCTTCGCTGCGGTTCATAGTCTTAATTGGCCGGGTGCCTGAGGCTATTTATCTGCATTGTTGTCTGAGCATTGTCTGTGGGTTCCGTGTCTTTTCGTTGCCGTTAGGGCACCGTCACTCTTAAGCTGTCCCTCTTCTAGCGTTCGCTGCCAATAGCCACACGGCTTCTATCACTGTACCCCGTGCCTTCGTGAGATACCTGTTTTATATAATTGTCGTGCGCCCAAGTGTCTGCCGTTCGGAGTTGCTACTGCATACGTCGTCTTCCAGCCTGTCCTGATTGTATTACTTTCTCTGATTCACGTGGTCTTCTATTCGTGCAGAGACTTGCTTTCTAGTAGGTTTGGGCGCCTCTTCGCGCCCTATTGGGAAGCGTATCTCTCGTAACGCGGTCTTGGGTGATCTGGCTCGTGCTCCGCACGCGCAGCGACGTGTGTCAATCTCACATTCAGCTGAATTCAGGGTTGCTACGTAGTACTTTGCTACGCCATATGCGTCGGTCGCCCCACGTTCCTGGAGCGGTTCCATAGATAGTCTTGCTCTTGTTCGGGCTCGGCCCCTTCGCTCGCCCCGGTGCCGCAATGAATACGCCATGAATGGAGAAATTGGCAGTAACGGAGGCCCCCGGGCTCCTTGACAATGACAATGACACAAACCTGAGAATCCGGGAGAATAATGTCCAAACGTCGCACAGAGAGAACAGGGGGTGGAAGAAGGCAAGATCCACCACACCAGCCTATAAGTTATATTTGGCAACACCCATGCTTTTTCGGTGGTCCCAGTTCAGCTAGGGAGGATTGTCGGGGCGGGCGGGGGTCGTGTCTCTGCATGTCCACTAAGTGTGTCTACATGTGGGCGTCCGGGGGTGGGGCGCGGCGTAAGCGTGCGATGGACTTTCCACCTCCAGTTCAGCGGTGGGCCACTCGCGCTGCCCAAGTGGACGACCGAGGTCATAGCTGCATGCCTTGGCGGAGCTTCTCTACTTCCCCACCATCAGCGTCTGCCCTGTTTGGGCACCGTTCTGCCCCCACTTCTCAGCGCGCTTGAGTGATGGTCCCGCTCCTCTCGAGCCCCACACGCGCTTGAGGGGTGGTTGGCCTCAATGGTGCGCCGTTTGTTCTCGTTCGGCAATGCTGATTCACCGTTGGGGGTATGCACACCGTTGTCTGCAACGGCGCTTGCTGGCTGTCATTAGGCTTTGGGCAGCACAGGCTCGAGGGGCCGGGGCACAAGGAGAGTGGGGGCGAGACAGGCGGTGGGTATTTCACAGCTGGGGCCGACGGGGTCGGGGGAGTTTTGCGCTGGGCAACATGTCCAGTGGGTGATTTCCAGGTCATATGACTGGAAGTCCATGGATCTGGGGCAGCGGTGGCCGGGAAAGACGTGGGGTGAGTAGGCAGAGGGGAGCAGCGGGGGCTGGCAGGGAGGCCAAAGAGAGGGGACGGATGGCTGGGGCGAGGAGGGATGGCGAGGGGCAGGAGAGGGAATTTGAGAGGACAGAGGCAGGGGATGGCAAGGGAGGGTGCAGGGGGACATGGGCTGCTCACTTGCTGGCTACTAAAAAAGGGAGTATGGAGGGGAGGAAGGGGGGCGGGGGGGGTGCCGCAAGGAGAGGCGGCTGGGGCCAGGGCGGGACTAGATGGCTCGACTGGGGGGAAGGGGGCGGGGGGAAGGAGATGCTGGGGAAGGGGGATGCTTAGGTGGCAGAAGGAGGCGATGGAGGCACGCTGGGGGCTTTGGCAGTTGTTCTGGGGTGGTCACACTGCGTGAGACGCAGCCCTCATTTTTTTTATTGTCTTGCTCCCATGCTGCTTCTCCAGGGCTAATTGGAGGTGATAATCCAAGGAGGAGACACCTCCTGCCCTGCAGCACTGTCCTCTGGGGCTGGCTGGCCCATGTTGGTGGGGCACAGTGAGTGCCAGGCTCCAGCTTTCACCCCTGCTCACTCCTGGTGCTGCCAGCAAGCATTTCTCCAGCAAGTCCAAGCCAGCAAGGAGGGATTTCAGAGCTGCTGATGGTCTGGGGGCCAATGCTGGATGCTGCTGCTCATGGGTACTCTGTGCTGGGGATAGGTGCACAGCCCCCTGCACTCCTCTCCTCTCTCCCAAGTGTCTCCAGTATCTTCTTTGCTGCAAGAGTGGTCAGGGATTGGAACAGGCTGCCCAGGAAGGTGGTGGAATCCCCATCCTGGGAGGCATTCAAGAAATCTGTGGCCAGTGGGGGCCTCGTGTAGGGGGAACAGGTTCAGGAGATGGGCCAAGGGTGGGAATGTGTTGGGGTATGATGGAGAGGTTGGCACTGGTTTGTACTCATGCGCGGGGGAGCGGAGTTGGTGGCTGTGGGACACCCTAGTAGGGCATTTCGCAAGCGGGAAGAATGAAATGTCGCTCAGATGATGCAGGTGAGATAAGTTTGGGCGGTTACCTCCTAGTGAGTGGTGGGCCGGGGAGGTGGGGGGGGGTGATGGGAACACGCCGTTGGGGGCGGGCGGCGGCGGCGCGGGTAAGGTTGTGAGGGCGGGGGTGTGGATGGGGGTTCTGCGGAAGCTGGCTGGCTGGATGGGTGGGGAGATCGGGGGTGGGACGTGCCTCACTCGGTGCTGACCTATGTCGGGTGGGGGGGGGGACGGTGTGCCGGGGGGGATGGCCTGGACTGTGGGGGGGGGCAAGAGGCGGGGTGGTCTGCGGTCTGGTGTGGGGGTGGGGGGGGGGGGGGGGGGGGGTGGGTGGCCGTGAGCAGGGCTGGGGGCGGCGTGCGGGTGGGTGATACTCATGGGCCCTGAGGCTGGCGGGGGGAGGGAGCTGGTGGGAGGGGGGGGTGGATGGTCGGGGGGGGTGGGCCACGCAGGTACGGGGGGGGACTGGGCCGGGGATGGTGGGGACTGTAGGGTGGGGCGGCCAGGGTCGTGAGGGGTGGGGAGTTGGGTTGGGGCGCGGGGGGGAGTGGGTGAGGAGAGGTGGGGGTGTTGCCTGCTGGGAGGGACGTGGTAGGGAGGGGGGGTGAGCGGTGGGGGACTGTGGGGGTGAGGCACAAGGGTGTGTGTAGAGGGGGGTGGAGGGTGAGTGATGAATGCGGGGTGCATGCTAGTCTGGTGGATTGTGTGGGGTCTGCAGAGGTTGGGTGATGGCGGGGGATCGACGTGGGGTGGAGGTGTGGGGGCAGCCGGTGGGTGGGAGGTGCGGGTCTGCGGGGGGTGGTGGGGCCGGATGAGGGTAGACGTGGGGTGTGTGGCTGGCGTGGGCCGGGTGGTGGGGGCTTTGCGAGAGTGTGGGAGGAGCGGCATGTGGGGGGAGGTGCTGGTGTGAGTGGGGGGCGGGCGGGGCTGTGGGGGGGGGGCTGGTGAGGTTGTGTGGGGTGGACATGGCGGGGGGGAGCAGGTGGTTGTCGACGGGTGTCTGCTGAGTGGGGGGAGGTGGGGGCGGCGGGGTGTGGGGGTGGGGGTGGGGGCTGACCTGGGTCTGGGTGGCTGCTGGTGTGGGGCGGGGCTGTGGGGCACAGGGGGTGGTAGGTGGGGTGGTGGGGCTGGGGTTGAGCCTGGTGTATGGTGGGAGGGATGTTGGTGCTGAGGTGTTGGGTCGCCGGTGACTGAGGTGGGTGGGGCCGGACGAACAGGCACTGGGGTTAAGTGGAGGACGCAGTCTGATGACAAGGGGGGTCTGGGCGGGATGTGCTGAATGGGATGGGCTGTAGAAGTGGAGGGGGTTCTAGGTGACCGAGGGGGTACCCCGCCCCGCCCACCTGCGCCTGGACTGATTGGGCTTAGGGTGCGGGAGGGAGATGGGAGCCAGCGTGCAGCCGCCTGGGGTTTGGTTGACACCGCACTGCGGTCCGAGGCGCCTGGCTGGGTGGGTCACAGTGGGCCCTTAATGAAGGGGTCAGCAGAATTGAGGTGGCCGCTGAGACTAGGCCGGCCTGTTGGGGAGGATTTTGGTTGGCGAGTCTGAAGGGGGCCTAGGAACGCTGTACCGTGGGAGATGGACATGATGGGGCAGGCCGACCAGTGAGCTGTACGCTGGGGCTGTCTGCCGGTTGTGGGGTATCCTGTGGTCCTGGTGGAGTAGTCCGGCCCGGACCAAGCTGCAGGTCCAGCCAGTGGGCCATCCAAGAATAGGGGGTGGGGTGTGATGTCCTAGGGGCTGCCATGTGGAGCCGGTCGCCTTGAACCACGCAGGGGATGTGGTGTGGGGGAGCTCAGCCAGCGTCATGGTGTCCTGGGCTCATAGGAGCATGGTCTACATGTTTAGGGGTGGCAGGAAAGGTGAGAGAAAGAACTGTGCCTGTGTTGCTCTGTATATTCAGTGAGATTTGTTGTTTTATTGTTTTTTTGTTGTTTGTTAGGTTGGTTTTATTTTTTAGGGTTTTTATTGATTGTTTGTTGGTGGTTTTTTTTTTCTTGATGTTTTTTTCCTTTCGTTAGTTACGCATTTCCAAAGGATCATAAGAATTGGGGGCTGGAAGACGCAGGAACCTCTCTAGACAGGATGGATTTGGCATTGCAAGCTCCTCCTGAGCAGCTTTGCAAGCAGTCCAGCCACAATGCCCTTGGCAGCCCTAGTTCTCCCAACGTAGATTATATTTATTGCTGGGTGGTAGGGAGCAGAGCCAGCTGTTGTGCGTCCTCGGGGTCTGGGGGCGGAGACCGCTTGTTATCCAGGAATGCAGTGGTGTAGCTCCCGCTGGGATGAAGCACCTCTTCATCCTGGAAGCGAAGTGAGGTGATGTTTCCGACGCAGGAAATGGGGTAAGAGAGTTATACATCCTCCTCAATCCATCCAGAAAGAAAATGAACGCAGAGCAAAAAACGAAAGCAGGACCCAGGACAGTGCAAGTGGGAGTGGGGCGGAGAAGGGATGAGGGAGTGTGGGTTTCCCTGGGATGAATAGACACACCTCAAGTGCTCATCCTGGGGGATTGCAATGGTGTGGTGGTACAACGTTATTTCCTTTCTGCGTGCGATCTCCAGGGAGGGGAATATGGCAGGGGTGGTACAGTGAGCTGCAAGACCCCTGGGAAGTTCGAAGGGAGAATAAACTGAAGAGGCCACACGAGTGGGCGTGACATTCGAAGCCAGGGAAAGGAGAGTGGTGTGTGTTCCCCGGCAATGGACCAACGGGGTACGAGTCCGTTCGGATAAGGGGTGGAAGTCAAAGGAGCATCCAGAGAGTGGGAGAAACAAGGGGGGGTGAACCCACGCCCCCGAGTACCCCGCACCTCGGCGCCATCGATGGGCCCTCTTGTCAGCTCCCTCATGCCAGTCGGCGGACCCCTGTGTTTACAGGGAAGGACGGAACATGTCCTTTACTATTCTGCTGAGTGTAGAGATGTTCATGATAAGCCGAGGGTAGCCATCTGACAACATCTGGGCACAATACCATGAGCACAAACCCAGCCCGTGGCGCAGGGAGGTTGAATAAGAAAACGAGACCCCCTCCCGCACTTACCGTCGACCTGTGTGACATACGAACCAAGTCACACATGGAATTGATAACCCCAGGGCTCACTTGCATAGGGGGGAGGCGACAAGATGGCCAGGGAAATGCAGTGGTATGTAGGTTTCCCAGAGATGAACAGCCGTGAGATACGCTCATCCAGGGGAATGCCAAAATGGTGTAGTTAACATAACAAGATTTTTCTACCCCACCCTTTTTCCACTCTTTCCTCACGCATGTCGCCCTCCTGTTATTCGCCCCCCACACCTCAATTGCGAGGCCAGGGAATGATGCAGTGGGAGGTGCATCCGCGAGAGACCGGAAAGATAAGGGGATGAACTTAACACACAAACACCCAGACGGAGTGAGGAGGAGTAGAGCGGTATTACAGGAAACACTAGAACGAGTGCACAAGCAGGAAAGGAAATAAGAGCCGTCCCATCCACCCTCCGCATGAAACCAGGGAATGCAGTGGTGTGTTGCCCGAGGATAACGCCCCGGATGAGGCGGGAGAAAAGAAGACCGACGCCGCAGAGAGAGAGAGGGACCACCCCCAGCCACGACCTCCACCTGCCCAGCAATGGACATGCTCCGGCGAGGAAAAAACGGACGCCAGCACGAAAAACGGGAGACGGAGCGACGCGAGCCGCGCCCAAGCTCGTGCCGTCCACACCGAGCCCCGAAGCCGATATTCCTGAGCAGCGCGGTCGTTCCAAATTTATCCCCCCTCCTCGCCCCCCAACGGAACGCGCCCGCCACACTTCCATCTCGTGCGCGCCTGGGCGAGTGTCCATCACCGGGCTACACGCCGCACCCACCCCCCCGAAGCTGACTGCCGATGGAAAATTGGGCCAGTGAAAGTGGGGAGAGCAAGTGGGTAGGGAGTAAACCCGCGGAGAGGAAAGGACAATGCTGGGCCGGGGTGCCCCCCACCATATGGGCCAAGCCAGCTACACGGACCCCCCAATGGGTGCCCCGCGCAGCCCTACAATGTATAGGTGGTTGATGTAATAGAGTACTGAGTGGTAATGACCGGACTAAACGGCGGAGCTATAAGCCACAGCGAAGAAATGCGGGGATATGCCCTGAGCCCAAGCCCGGGGAGGGGCGGTCCCCAAACCTAAGGGGAGTAACTCGACGATTCCGGGGAGTTTTAGCTTCACCCCAACGCTGCGCACCCACCCGCGGAATCAGGCCCTATATGCACACCGCAGGATTGGCCTCGAACCCGTAACACCACGCCGAAACCCGGCAGGGGAAGTGTAAGACACCTACCCCGAACATGAACCAGGGTCGAAGCCGCCAGGACTGTAGAGGGAAAACGCGCAAACCAGAAATAGGGGGTCTCCACAGTGTGAAGAGATGAAGGGAAACCGCGAACCCGCACGGTGTCACCAAAGCGCGAATGAGGGGGCACCGAGGAGAAAGGGGAATCGGCGAAGTAAGGACCCCGTAATGCCACAGCTAGCATCTCCCGCCGACAAGGACGCAAGCGGTAGGATTGGCCGAGGACAGCTGATGGAGGGAAGTCTGCCCCGCAACCTGGGAGTCCGGCCTGCATGGCCCGCCCGCGAAACCGGG